>NW_022170596.1:24805185-24992354 GCF_008802855.1 Photinus pyralis | reverse complement strand
CCAGCCAAAGTGAGATTAAAAGCTACTTTTTACAAAAAAAATTTTTTGCAAAAATGCGCTAAAAAGCATATGCAAGCATAAGAAGGAGTGAAGAAGAGTTAAAAATTATGTTCAACAATGATTAGGTACGTCAACTTTATCATCTGTTTCCCCAATAAAGGGTGCAAAATATCAATGAAAGGGTAGTTTGTAAAATTATAATAAATTACTGCTATTTCATAGGTGTAATGATAAGAGGAAATGGATTGTAAAAGGCAAACACTCCAATGTCTCGCTCAATTACAAATTTGCACAGATGGTTTCGACAAATTCCAGAGGAAACGTACAGGCTTTGGACAAATTAAAGTATATATTGGCACGTGTCTACCAAATTTAGGGAATGGCTCACGCATAAGCGATTAAATTAAAGTAATTAGTTATCAAAGGCGATTTTCATTAAGAATTCGTTTGTTTTAAAGTTATATTAATCAGTGTAATTAAAAAGCGAAAAGGTTTTAGTCGAAATTAAACCTCAAGCCAAGCGGTCGATCTAGTAGCAAAAAAAACGAATAATGGAAAGAACCAACATAAAGTGTACACACGCTGTTGGATCCCGTAAAGAATGCTACCGATTAGGTGTGAAATATTTAACACCTATTTTTAAATATCAAAAGGGCTACCAGTAAGTGAGCTTTCCTCTTTTAAATTACTTTTTGCGCGCTTTCCTTGAAAAGTTAACAGAGTATTCGGCTACGAATCAACAAGCGCATCAATAAAGGTTATAAAATTTCGAGCATAAGTTTGATGGCCATGTTTATAACAAGCTGTACCGTGAAAAATTCCAAAATATCGTTTCATCTCTCTTAGTTATTCTTATACCTATCGCTTATCTTTTCTACGTGATCATCGCATCCTCTGCCCTTGCAACCCCTGATACATCTTACACTCAAGGACATTTATCGAGGGTAGAAAATACTATTCGTTCTAAAAGTATTTACCAACATTCTTACAAGGACTAACACTAATCCCACCCATTCCTTTACAAGGGAATATCTTTGGTGGCGTCGCCTGATTGAAGAAAAATTGAAAACCAGCTTGCGCACGTTGTTTAAATCGAATTAAATTCATTTTCATAAGCAAGCGCGGACATTTTTCTAAGAATAGTACAAATTGTAAATCTTCTAATTCTAAAGCTGGTTTGTGCAGTTGTACAAGAAATAGCCACCCCTCCCCCGCCGCAGGCACCCCCTACGTCCGCTCACCCCCGTGTGACGTCATTAGCGCCACGGCAAACCTGTTGCTCTTAAAATTATACACGACTGAAAAAATACGTGCATCAACCACTTTCTAATAATACCTATTTACGCCGACATTAAAATTATATACCTACATGGAATTGCTCGTCCTTACGGGCGCCCGCCCCGTTGAAAATTTCGCGATCGAAATTCCCTTTTTTACGTTCATTTAAAGGCGACTGAAGGGTTCGAGAGACCGAAGAAGAAAACCCCGTTACTTTCGTCTATAAAAAAGTATTTATACCTGTCCTTTACAATGACCTTTACTTCAAAAATCGTGTTTTGAATAATAGGCACAATTAATACGTTCCGTGCATAAAGGCGGAGTAGCGGATCCGTCCCCGTCTTTTCGAAGTTTGCGGAGAGATAAGAAGTAAATGTGTCCAATAATGCGGCACCGCATAGGACTTTGTGTGTCAATGGGAAAAGATAAGTTATTGTTTTGGATATTACATGGGTCCTCTGCTATTTGTAAACAAGTTTTTGCTAAAATATTTCGCTTATCTAAGGACAAGTTTGTAACGGGTTGAAATTTCTGTCAATGGAAATGGTAATGGCGTTGATTGATGCCATTGATACCTTAACAATTACTTGTGTTGAATTAAATGTAGAAAATGTACAAGATGTGCGCATATACTTTCTAAACAGAGAAGAGATGCCATTATTAGAGAACATTATATAAAATATAAGGTCTTTTAAATGTTGAGGTCTGATCCCGTCAACACCTTCACAAGATCCGGAGGGAAAGCTTCATATTGCATTACGTACATTCTTGCTTTCAATAGATAATGGAGTATCTGTAAAAAGATTGGGAAAAGCAGTGATCTTGAAGGAGGCGGATGGTTTTCTAGGAGTTGGTTAAAGGTAGCATCATCTTGTGGGGCTAGAATGTCATCGGACGCTAAAAGTTTAACTGCACCTCTTATGATATCATACCCAACCCCACGTGATAGGGAAGTGGGTTTAGCAGGACGATTTCGAATTTTAAGCACGTTTAATGGCATCACTGCAGAAAGGTTTTACTTAATTATATACTGGTGAGAGTTTTATTTTTTTAAGCAGATTCTGGAATTTTCGCAGGAGAAGGTAAAAAGGTTCATCCATGATTTGAGGAAGGAAGCAGAATCACATTTGTTGATTATACAAGCGAGACTGTTGCCTGTTTGTATCCGAGCTCCTTTAGGAATTCTTTCATATTTAAGAGCCCAACACAAATAGAATGAAACCAACGATTGCATCCGTCACAGAATATCATGGATTGTGAAGATTTGTCACCACACATGCAATAGGATGATGTCCGAATTGTCGTTCAAATTGCTAAAATTCTTGTCGGCACATGAGATTGTTTCCAAAATGAAAGCCTGAGTGGCCAACGCTGCGAGATGGACGAAGAGATGCAAGAAGCGGTCACCAAATTACTCAATCGACTGGAGGAGGACTTTTTTGAAGTGGGTTTCCAAAAGTAGATTACTCGTCAACAAAAATGCGTACTAAAATCTGGGGATTAATGTTGAAAAATAGATAAGAGATAAAACTTTGGTGTATTTTTCGGAGGATAATTTTATTTTTACACGAAAGTTTTGTTGCAACGGAAAAAACTAGAGATCAAAAGTGCTCATGTGATTATGTGCTTTTGTTCGAGAATTTTTTCAAGGAGGCAAGAAAATTTGAGTGAATTAAAAATAAAATTATCCAGATTTAAAACCAAGATCGAATGTATTTTAGGGAGATTAATAAAAGACAGTAAATTTTACAACCACTATCTATTTTAGGCATTCCTACGCGCATTTTTATCGCTGATAAAAAAACTACATAGCTTTTAATTTAAAAAAATCATCTGATTGTTTAGAATTTGAAACAATCACCAAGCTGAGTGGCTATATACAGGGTGTTTTTTTGGGAGCTTTAGTTAAAAGTTTCTGGGAAAGTAAAATAGGTAGGTTTTTGAAAATTTGTACTTAGGAGTTACTCTGAAGGCCGAATCGATGTAAAATATTTTCAAAATGGCCGCACTTCCGGAAACACCGGAAGTAGATAGTAACTTCGTTATTTTAAATGGCAACCCCTATTTTTTATTGCTTTTTTGGATTCTACGTGAAATTTCACTTCTTTTGATACCCATATGTCGATATCTACCATTTATGGTTTTTAAGTTATTTTGACTTTAAGAAAAAAAATGGCGGATGCAGATGGTACCTTGATAATTGATTACTTGCAAACGGTTGTAGTCATGGCAACCTATTTTTATCAGTCCATAGAGAATGAATAGGGCTTTCTTTTAGTGCACTTAAAAAAAAGTTAAGTTGCGTACGACCGCCCCTATGGATATCCAAATTTATGAAACTTCAAAGACTAAAAACTCAGTTTTTTTTAAATGGAATGACCATGTTCTTACTATTCCATGAGATAGAGAATCGAAATGGGCATATTTTGACAATACATGTTCCTATAGCTATCTTTAACAGTTTCTGACTTATTCCCATTTTATTGAATTGACACTATTTTTTTAGGATTTTCTTTTTAGTAGTCGGCCATGATTCTATAACAATTGAATTTTAAACAAATCTAGTGACACTAATCCATCACCCACTGTTATAGGTTAACATAAGTTTTTCAAAAATCGAAAAATGACTCGCAGTGGTTTCACCTATTTTGGAATTTAATTGTTATTTATGGTGAAATGGGCAGAATCGCGGCGCGTGCTTTCCGTACATTCATTCGAAAACTAGAACGAAATTGTATGAATTTTTGAAATTTTGTACCCCTAATGCACTACAAACCGTTGAAGCACAAGTTATACAAAGCTCTACAAGAGAATATTTAAGAAAATGAATTGAATTGCAAATGCAAGATTAACAAAATAAATTCAATGCAAAATATAAAAAACTTTGTTGAAACATTTTTGGTATGGAATTGTTGCTAGAACAGATATCGCATTACCTCTCTTAATTTCCAGACTTATACGTTGTTTAAGAAATTCAGTTGAACGACTCTGTTTAGATTTTTCAAAAATTTTCTGTCCTATATCCTTATTAAATGAGTTATTTATTAATGAATTATTTAGACTAGAACTAGAATCAGTGGTATTAAAGAATCCATTCCTTGATTTGTTTAAAATTCTATTGTTATAAAATCATGGCCAACTACTAAAAAGAAAATGCGAAAAAAAATGGCATCAATTCCGAGATCAATTCAATGAAATGGGAATAAATCAGAAACTGTTAAAGATAGCTATAGGAACATGTAATATCAAAATATGCCAATTTCGATTCTCTATCTCATGCAATATTAAGAACATGGTCATTCCATTTAAAAAAACTGAGTTTATAGACTTTGAAGTTTCTTAAATTTGGATCTCCATAGGTGCGGTTGTACGCAACTTAACTTTGTTTTAAGTACAGTAAAAGAAAGCCCTATTCATTCTCTATGCACTGATAAAAATGGGTTGCCATGACTATAACCTTTTTCAAGTAATCAATTATCAAGGTACCATCTGCATCCGCCATTTTTTTTTCTTAAAGTCAAAATAACTTAAAAACCATAAATGGCAGATATGACATATGGGTATCAAAAGAACTGAAATTTCACGTAGAATCCAAAAATGCAATAAAAAATAGGGGTTGCCATTTAAAATAACGAAGTTACTATCTACTTCCGGTGTTTCCGGAAGTGCGGCCATTTTGAAAATATTTTACATCGATTCGGCCTTCAGAGTAACTCCTAAGTACAAATTTTCAAAATCCTACCTATTTTACTTCCCCAGAAACTTTTAACTAAAGCTCCCAAAAAAACACCCTGTATATTAATGGAGTGTATTAATCAATCCAAATAAAAAATGCTTTATACGTGAAAAAATGTGGGAACCTTATTTTTTACACAACCCTTGTCTATTGGTTAATAAATTGACTTTAATTTGGTAGCTACTTCCGGTATTTATGGCTCAGTGGTAGAGCATTGGGTTTTAAATCCGAAGGTCGGGTGTTCAAACCTGGTTTGAGGTGAATTTTTCATCTGTGGCGGAGATGTAAATTACCTTAGACCAGTTCCGAGCATTCTACCGGCTACTCCGAATTAGGTTTTCCTGCAGTTTTCCTAATTCGTAAGGTAAATACCGGAGTAGTATAGACCAACTTAAGACTTTCTGCAGAGGCACCTCTAAATAGCATTATGCGGGTCACTCTGTAATTGGGCGCATGCCTGTTGAGGGCCCAAAACAAGAGAGGGATAATAATAAATAATAATAAATAAATAATAAAATAGTATACCGGAAGTGGTAGAAAACTGCCACTATTGAGAATGTGTGAAGGAAGTGTAAAAGCAGGAGGCGTAGAAAAAAATGCGGCAATGGAAAAGGACGTATGAAATAAGAAGGCTTCCACAGGGAGTCGTTAGGGATTGGTTTCGAGGACCTGAAAGAAGGAAATGTTAAAAAAAAAGGGCGAAAGAAGAGATACAAAGATATCGTGAAAAAAACAATGAAAACCTCGGAAGGAGTGTTGAAGAATATAAAGCAGGTATGATGCAAACTGATTTTGGATTTGAAAAACGCCATAAGGTGATATTCGTAATATAAACCTTTCCTTCATAAATCTTCAAAGAATTTGCCGTGACCAGCACAGCTACCACCCGCATTACAATCAAAATTATTACCGATATCGATATCGTAATGTATTGGCGAATAAACTAGAGCTGTTATACGTGTTAGAAAAAGAGCAGTCGCCATTATTTATAAAATCAGAAAAGTATTATTTTTAACGATTCGAGCATTCGCGATTTGGACTAAATAATATAATCATTGAATATCATTGATATAATTCAGTTCTTATTCTTAGTAAAGTGTCAATAAAACATATGTACCAAATTTGGTTCAATTCGAGGCAATAGTTGAGCCATTATATGGAAAAACGTCAAAAAAGTGGGTGATCATTTTTTTAACACGACGGAATACTTCTCTTACTTACTTACTAACTTGTGGGTGGTTAAAAAGTATACACGGTGACCACCAATTCCAATAAAGTTCTCCAACAATAATATCTGTTCATTAATAGCAAATAAGTCTTGTTTGTAAACACATGACCATTTTTATATGGGAACCACTTTGAACACTCCACAGTAGAAATTCCAAAATAAGGAAGCAAATTATTAAAAAATACGGGCTCAATTAGATTTTTGCATACTACCAGTCTTGTAGAGCAATCAATTCCAGACATATTTCTCTATTGTAAAACGGCTGAAACAAAAATGAACCGAAAGGTGACACCCTAGTATTTTTAGCCGTTTTACAACAAAGCAGATGTTTGCAAATAAAGCCACAACATATACTCAAAATTAAGCATTTTATATGGCGATTATTTAAAATGATAGTGATTATATTAAAAAAAGTTTACGCAAGAATCTTCTGAACTACCGTCTTCAAAAGGTTTTTCGAGACACCTTACAATTTATAAGAATCTTCTTACTGTTAAAAATACTTTTTAAAAAAGTCTTCTGGGGATTTTCCTACAGATGATCTCGCAGGTAGGCGTTCTTTTATTTAAAACTATGGTGGGCACTGAGATGGGTTCAAGAATCATTTTTTAAGATTATTTTCAAAATCTTGAAAATCTTCGAAGAGATCATAAGAATGTCCTTACAGACCGTCGTAAAATCTTCTTAGAAATTTTCTGTTTCCCTGGAAATATTCAAAGAAAAATCTTTTCGGATGTGTTGCCTTTCTTTTTCCGGATTTAGAATGTTTTAATCTTGCTAGTAGTAGCACAGATATTTAAATCTGTGGTAGTAGTTCTAACTTCTAACAATCTCCGAGAAAAACTCTCGAATTATGATCGAATTCTGAATGTGAAGTTAGATCTTCTAAGAAAATTTCATCATGTGAAAATCAAATCCCATTAAAAAATGTTGATATTAATACGTCAGTAATACGCTATATTGAATTATTGAATAATTTTGACATAACTTTTGAGTTGGTCCTATGGAAGTGAGTAACTATTGTATTACACCTTTTTCATAACTTTTGTAATTATCGAGACATATAATCCTAAAAGGGCGTGGTGTCTTCTCAGTGTTTCCTGGCGTTTTTTAGAAGTTGAGACCCTTATCACAACTTTCAGAGTGCTGTCTTAAAAATTAGTGTTTCAGATTTTTATATCCTTTCCACAGCTTTTTAGAGCCTGTCGGAGCCTTGTAATCCATTTTATGTCTTTTCTATTGTTTTTTATGATCAACTATATTTGGAAAATGCGACTAGAGGATGCGAGAAAGATCCTAAACCGTTTTAAGAAAGCGATTAGGTGCTCTGGAGAGACGATGTGAAGCTTTGAAAAGTGTCTTATTGTTTTAGAAGGCAATTGAGGAACATTATATACTTTGTAAAGCAGTTCTCAGACTCGTTATGTCTGGCTGACTGGCTGTTCAGCTGAGATCTCAGCAATTACAATAGCTAGAGACTTCAAATTTTCACTAAAAGCTTTCTGCTATAGTGTAGATGTGCAGGCTAGTGTATTTTGAGTTAGACTGCTCATGAGATGGATAATTTTAAATTTTGCTAATGAAATACTGATCGGTATTACCAAAAATGCGCTTTCATAATGCATATGCTGATTTATAACTTGTTTAAATTCTTACTAGAAATTCTTAGGGGCCTTCCAGATGCCTTTTAAGAGCTGTTCAGAGCTACTCGAGCGAAAAAAAGGCGGAGGAAATCCTAGAAAGAGTCTAGAGTTCCTTCGGAAGAACCAGGCGTCTCTAGAACCTGGTAATCTGTGAAAAATCTTTGACTTTGTTAGTTAAACTTAACTAGTGGTCTAGTTTGCATGAAATACAAACTGGGCATAGCCAGTAGCATATCAAATGCGATGTTACCGCTTTGGCACTTTTGATTATGTGTGATGTCTTGATCCAAAAACAAGTCGACGCTAACCAAGATGCCGCGGGCGACATTCAATGAACCTAGTGTGACCTGAAAAAAATTTGAGGAGTAATTTAGAAAACTTTAGCGGAAGCATTCTATAAGAGCTTTAGATGGGCTTGTCATGAAAGTAAAGTAAATTGCGAAAAGCTTGGGAGTATAGGATTTGGTGGAAAGTTCAGGAAAGTTTGATAATCTGAAAGTTTTTTAAAGTACAAGAAGACCTTGGAAGTAACTTGAAAGGGATTTGACAAGAATTTGAAGGCTTGAAAGCAGATGAGAGCACCTTGAGGGGAACGACAGAAATTTGAGGAGAACTTGGGAAAAACTTTAAAGGGAGACTTGTCACGAGGACTTGGGAAGAACATAAAAGAAGGTTAAGAGAAGTTTGAGGGAAACATGAAGGTAATTTGAGAACATGAGAAGAAACGTGGGGAAAACATGAAGAGTAATCATAAGAATTCGGAAAGAACTGGAAAGAAGAACTTGAGAGGCGCTCGAGCGGAACTTAAGAAAAGCTTGACAACTTGACTTGACACTTTTGTGGAAGATGTGAATTGTTCAAGGATAGGTGTAACCCAAAGTCTCAGTTATTTAATTAGAACAAGCGTTTTTCCAGGAATATTCTCCACTATCGAGGTTGAATAACAAAATACGGACATGGTTAACAAGTATAACTCATGGTAAAACGCGATTTCTGCACATGAAAGTAAAATTTAGACAAGGTTGGGCTTGGGAAAATGGCGAATCAAAGTCGTACTCATTCAGAATGTTGTGACGTTTTAGTTCAGGGAGTGCCATTGAATAGTGTAGTATCGCGCTATTTTTTCAGCACCCTGTTCTAGGGTTGATGTGACAGAAACTTCCACCAATGACGATAACATTCGCTTGCGCTATTTCTTGGCGACATGCAATATATCCCCAATGAATCAAAAGCGTGAGAATTCTCCTTCAAATGGAGTATGTATCTTTAAATGTTACTAAACCACAAACCAATAATAGCACAATAAAATTTATTGTAAATGCATAATATGCAGAAATTTCTCATTATCCTTGCGAAGTGTTTGATGGGTGGTCATTAAAAATTCTTGCGGTTTAGACATAAATATCACTTCAGTTGATTTTTAAATAATCCGACTTCCAAATTTGAATTCGGTAATTAAACATTCCTTCCACGAATAACACTAACTTTCTGAAGTGATCGGCTCGATTAATTATTTATCAAATCATAAAGACAGAACAAATAGAGAAGGTAGAAAAACCAGAAACGAGGAGGTCTCTAGAAGATGTTATTAATGTGAAATAATTTAAAACAACCCCTCAATCAGTATGTACCAGAAAAAAAGAATGAAGCACGTTAATGGTAAGCTTGTCAGGTCCTTCAAAAATAAATGATCGCTCAAATAAATAATACAAGGTTTAGTTGAAAATTCCGACATCTTTTAAGGTAAAGTAAAATAAATGATGATGATGACTGTACGAAGCGTTATACAAAAGATCGAACGACATTCTAAATGTGTTTCGCAAATTTACTGAAACTACCTTTTGTAATTGAAAGTTGCATATTAGTCGCAGGAAATCCGTTTAATGTAAATGGTTTCTATTGTCGATTTTGATTAATAGTTTTCACGTCACACTGGACATCTACTTTTAATTCCGGCAAAGTAAAACAAATTCAATGGCAGCGCGAGCTTTTATATAAATCTTGGACCATATGACGCGCATCTGACCAAATAATTGCAGCTGCCACACTCTACTTTTCCATTTTTGATCAAATACCAAAGATAGATCTTCCCCAACTTATTCGCCACTTTCAGCCATTATGCAAATTAATATGGTCCCGCCGGAATGAAAGGGACGCGTGACAAAAAACGAGAATCTCAAAAGGTGTTCTAGTTTTTTTAACGAAATCATTCCTAAGTTGTAAATCCTCACTTACCGATAAAATTTCACGTTCCCCACGGTGTTTTCCTATATAATTTCGCATAAAATATGGAAATCGGGATAAAAGTCAATTGTTAAAATTTGGGGTTTCGTTTTTTCCTGTTTCTTTCACCGCAATCCGGTCGGACTATATTAGCTCCATTTAATGGCGAAGAAAAAAACTTAAATGATATCTTAAATAGCCGTGAGAAATCCAAACGCGTGGTTGCTCTTTTAACTTCACCGTATTTTACACGCAATTCGAAATTTATGGTAGTTTTTTATTGCAGATTTTGACTTTGAGCCAAACCATTATAATTCAATAATGGTAGTTGCGGCACCAAATTAAATTTGCATGCACGGATGTAATTGTTTATTAACACCTTCACTACCACAGAAAGGCATTGTTGTGTTGTCAATAATTACCTTAATTTTAAAGAGGTTTATTCAAAGGCGTATAATTAAATTGTTTTTAAGAATCAGTACTACAAAAAGCCTCACTTATGAAATATGGGACATTGACTTATGTAAGGTAAGTGAGATCTTGCGGAAATATCTGTGTGAGATCATTGATTTTATAGAAGGTGAACCAGGAGATGAGGACCACCACGATTGGACATTTTTTGGTATTCTAAGAATGGTTGTTTGCATACATTTTCTAACAATTACATTAGTAGATGGACTAATTAGAGAATTATACAAATTAATGTTTCCATATTTGGGCATCAGTCGAGGTAACTTTGATCTTTAAGCTATTTGGCACAAATGTAACTGTAATGTATAACTCTCGCCAGGAAAGATTGCCGGTCACAGCACACCTTGTGTCAATCTACAATCTATGTTTTTCTTAAGATGCGAGCGACTTCCGGAATAGGATCGTGTCAATGTTGAACGAAAAGCCTGTTTGTTCAACATTGACACGATACTATTGCGGAAGTCGGCCACATCTTTAGAAAAACATAGATTGTAGACCGGGATCAAGTTTTCTGTGATCGGCAATCTTTCCTGGCGAGAGGTTTAGTTTGTTTTCGAATAAAATCGTGTCCTTATGGGAAATTTACTCCCAAATCTATCGACTTGTCAGCTAAAACGTCAGTGTTCTCAAATGCTATAGGCTGTAAATCCTAGCTCTTCACTGTGTCCAAGATAACTTACTTCCGAAGAAAAACCGAAATTTGACGATTTGGTTTTTATGTTTTTTTGGTGTTGTTTGAAAAGATACAAAAAAATAGAAAACGCATTCCTCTTTTTGAGCTGAGGGATTTTCGTTTCGGAGAAATTATCAACTTTATTTTTTTATATGGTACGTAAAAAAAGATATACGGTAACACACACAAAAAACAAAAGTTGAAAAAGTTGGTTTCAACAGGATGGTGCACCTGTCCACAACGCCAATCGTGCGCTAAAATATTTTTCTTTCCACTTCGTTGCTCTACTTTTTATTAATTAATAAGAAAAAGTGCTTTCCCGAGAAATTTTGGTACAGTACTGCCTTTTTTTGAAGCCCGAAAAAAAATTTTCTCAGATCGACCCGGAAAAAAATTTTCTTATAGAACGTGGCCTGTAGAATCCATAATTTCAAACAGATCCAAGATTGGGCTACTAGTTCAAAAGTTACAGCCCTTTGAATTTTCTTTCGAAATTGGTTTCTAGTCTATAACTTTTGATTGAGAGGTCTTATCGAAAAAGCACGAATTGTTTTGGATTCTACGCTCTACGTTTTATTTTTTTTTTCTAAAAATTTTCATTAAATTTGATAAGTTACAATAGTGACTTTTACCAAAATATTTACATACCTAAATAACTTGCCTTTTATAAAGCAAATTAGACAGACCTATTATCTTCAAAATTTGTTTAAATTTAACGTAATCCGTACCCATTATGCAATAACCATTCAACAGAATCAATTATTTCTTAAATGATCTAAGTGATATTTGCTAGTTTTGAACAGAGTTTCTACTGTAACACATATATAAAATAAGAAATACCAATACCCAGGTTTCTCAACAAAAAACATATATTTCAGTTTATCTCAACACTAGCAAATATCACTTAGGCCCTTTAAGAAATAATCGATTCTTATACAGGATGATCAAGAATTTATCTCATATTGCGCAAGTGTGATAATGCGAAAGCTTAATTTTTTAATGGAAACACTTCAACATTAAATTCTATATTGGAAAATAAGGACCGTTGGTCAAGTTTTACCTGGTAACGAAGATGACGTCAATTTTATCCAAAAATATGGAAAAAATTATGGAATCCTAATAAAAAACCTAAAGGGCAAAAACTGTCCACAATTAAAAAACAGCAGAATACAAGAAACGGAAAAGTATGCTCAATCTTGAATCGTATAAATTTACAGAATCTAAGGAATTTGAAAAACGTGCTGATCGACTTAAAGACATTAAGAAACGGAGGTAAAAAAATTCAAAGATTTTCAATTTCAGGGCATCTGAGAGGTAGTCAACAGTCAGTACTTATTAGTCAGTACTTATAACTTTTCGGGTTTAAAGCCGGAATCGGAACTTTAAACTGGATGTGTAGATCTAAAACTCACAAACTTTGATCTATAAATGTAATTCTGAATTCCAAAGGCGAAATTCCGAAAAATAAATCGAAAGTTGAAATTCCTAGTGCAATTCTGAAATTTAGTCACAAAGGTCTGGAACCCCAAGTTCAAAATCAAAATATCTAGTTTTTTTCCGCAAATCCCAACAATTGGATTGCTTGTAATTTTTGGTTGATTAAAATTTAAATTTTTAAATCAAAATTTACAGTTGTAAGCTTTTAGATTTTAGATTTAGATTTTTAGAAAGCAGTCAACCCTTCCATTCATTATTGTGCAACTATTAACTAATTTAGTAATAGACAGCAAAAAAGCACAGAAGCGATAAGCTTTTTTTATGAAATCATTCTGTCCGTCTGTCTTTATCTGTGTTCAGGGCGGATAACACGATAATTAGAAAACGGGCAGACGTTTATTTCGACTTGGATAGCATCATTATCTATGAATTAATTTCATTACGCACGTTTTAGAGGCCTACATACCGATTTGAAATAATTTTTTACAAACTTATTAGGTATCCCGTAGTGCAAAAATGGTTGAGCTTCTTCGATGACAATCAACAGGTACGAAAATTAATATAATTGCAAAACCAACCGGTAAATCTTCAATTATTCCAAATTATTTAGTAATCCTTGAAATAGACAAGCAAAATCGTGTAAAACTATTATTGCAAAAGAAACGACCAATGGTTTTCGGCTTTTGTAATACCTTCAGCAACGTATAAAATACTGGCTTTCCACTGGGAGTAATTTTTTTCGGCACAACTAATAGAGCAAATAATGGTTTTTTAATTCACTATAAAAATTATTCTTTAAGAGCAAGGACAGGCGATATTTAATCTTTAAACTAGCAAATAACGTAAAATTATTTTTCGATTAAGGTGGTAGAAGCTAATAATTGGATATACATCTTTAATTTACCTTAGTTTTGAAATTAGCGTGAGGTGTATTTTGAGCGTTTGCGTGCTTTGAAAGTCTATTAATGATTATGATTATATTACTGTTTCGTTGCCGACCGATACGCGGTGAATTTGCGAATTTCCATTACGTTAATTTAAAAGTACAAAGTGCCCGAACAGGACAGCCGTAACGAAATTTTGACGTTACTGATCAGCATTTGATGTATGTTCAATAATCACAACCTTCCCACCATTAGGTATAATAGGTGAAAAGTATCTAAAAGCCGAGTCGCTTATTATGGGAAATTACGACAAATAGTTTCCTAAAAATTTGTACATGACTTATTCAATAAGCTCGTCCAAGCTAAGATATTTTCAATGATATAAGGCTTTCGGTTGGCACGATACCCAAATTTTCGAAATTTTTTGGAAAAGCAATTTCTTTTGACAGAGTAAATGAGGCAGTTCTATTATTTTTAAACTAGCTCTTCCCCAATATGTAACAACTGTTCAAAAAACACCGTGAGTAAACTAAACTAAACGGATTGAATGCTTGAAATAGTATTTTCCTAACTGAAAGTATAGATTTTGAAATCTAAAAATGGCAAACCCTGTACGAGTATACCATGTGATCCAGAATAGGGGAGGATAGTTTCAATTACGCGCTTAAAATGTTTGGGATTTTTTTGCTTTGGACATTGGTGATCGGGGTTTCCTGACCCTCTTCAGCCAGAGAACGGGAATGTAAGGATGGGTAAAGTAAAGGATGTAAGGACTAGGAATCCTCCCACTTTTCTCATACTTTTAACGTCAACAATAGCACCAAACAATACCTTCGAAATCAAAAATGGACTGACTTATAATTTACCAAAGTCCCCTTCTTTTATTTTAAGGAGCAGGAACCTGTATGTCGTCTTTAACTGTGCCAGAGGTTCTTGTAGGCGTCGAAGGGATAATATAAATGTAGGGGTAGGTGAGTAAGAAAGACGGTTGAGCTCACCGCCTTTAGTGCCCATAGATCGCCTTTTACGATCTCCAGGACGGGAGTGGGCCAATTCTGTCCCCCGAACCCACAGGGGGAAAATCGATTATTATACGGGAAACTAATGAATGAATGTTTTCGCATTCTCAAAGTTGCGGGATTGAGTAGGAATTTATTAACACTGTGCAAATTATTTGGGCAGTTTTTAATTATTTGATATGGCCTATACTGAATTTAAGTAAATCTAAAAAAAACATTCTATCTTGTTTAACTTGTAACAGATAATTTATTTTCCAAATAGTTCGCCAAAATGTCGGAAAAACGCATGTAATTCCAAAAAACCCTTAGGGATGAGCGTATTGTCTCCAACCTACAATCGTGACCTTACCCTATGCTTATACAGTTGGCAACTCTGTGGAAAAAAACTACGAGCAGACCCAATCTAACGACGGGCGTTTGGTTTTGAACCTCGGTAGCAGCCGAGTCGGACTGGATCGCACGAATGAGTTTCTACGTTGTCGGTTCTTTTATGTATTGGGACGTAAGACATAATAGGGAAGGAAATTGAGTAAAATGCAGAATGTTGTGCGTAACAAAAGACAAGAACATATTACGCACCCAACAAGGCGATACCAGGAAAGCTTTTTATAAGCAAAAAATCAGGACTAATCCACACAAATACACAAAATAAATCAACTACGACAACAAAATGCAAAAGAGAAATACACAAATCAAACATCTCAAATTGTACAATAAAAATCAGGTCAAAGGCTATAAATCAACAAGAATAATCATAACTTCCAAGTGGAAACTGCGAATAGTAAGTAATCATTTTAAAGTCGATTACTGCACAAGCAAAACCAAATTAAATAGTAGAAGAAAGGACCCCCCACTCGTGTTGCTAAAACGCAACAGCTGAGGTCTGCATGAAATTGAAAAAGCAACCGACACAGCGAAGATTAGGGCTGTGGTACTTACTCCACGGTTAAATCACTCATAAAAAGAAACATCAAATTAGGGGATCCCCTTTTTTGTATATCTTAAGACGCAAGAGCTGCGATTCGCACGAGAGAGACAGTAACAGATACAGAGCAGAATCGCACTGTATTAGGTACTTCCCTCGTAAATAGTTAAATCGAAGCATACAGAGCAACAGCACACTGATAATAAACTTCCTCGTGAATACATAAATGAATATTTAATGAAACAACATCATCATGTCATTCTTATAGTTGTGTCTTGTGTTGCCTAACCATAGGGGTATGTTACCACGCTTATATGCAAAATGGTTTAAAAAACCACATTACGTGTAGCCTGGAGACGTTCTTTATAGAAAGTTGGGGCAGTATTCAGCTCACATTGTTAGTATATCAGTCGAGAGCAACGATTGCGATTCATTCAGAAAATAAATTAAGATAAGTAGAGAGCGACCAGTTTGAATTGTTTGTCATCTTTTTAGTTTTTATTTGTTTAACTTAAAATTTCATTTTAAAGCTATCAAAAATAATGCAAATTTATATAATTTGTTGATGTGGAAGAATTTATTGAAATCCTTGGAATTTTAAATAAGTCGTGTAACCTTTTGTGAAATTTTCATGCTTGGTGACTATAAAATTATATAAAAATCGAATTTTAGGGTGAAGTTACTAGTTTAATATTAAATTATTGTTTTTATTTGCGTTTATCGAGGCGTTTATTCTTTTTTACAGTGTTAATGTCAATTTGGTTATCTGTATACTTTTAATGAAAAGTTCAACTGATACTACTAATTTCATCCATCAGTCCGAGAGTTTTAGATCTCAGGTCTAAGAGCACGTGATTTTTTTAAAATAAGTGTTCTCAATGCGTGGGAGTGCACGAAATGGGAAAATGTTCCAAAAACTTTGGTGCAAGCGCATTCCAACATTCTCATGTGTTTAGAAGATAATTTAAAGACGTTACTAGATCAGAAAAAATATACCAACAAACCGTTTTACGTGTTATAATTGCTAAGACAAAAATTAAAAAAAGGAATGGCCATTTCTGAAAGGTAACATTTGGAACTTGAAGAACAGCTATAAAAAAATAGAAAGAACATTTTCCTTTTTTGCTGGTAAAAACTTGTTTATGACTTTGCATGGAAATTGTAACGTGGGAACAGGTGAGTAAAAGCTATGCTGACTCATGTTCCCCTCTCTACACCTCTGATACAAATGACAAAAATAGTCCTACTTGCTTCTGATGCACTATCACATGATCTTTAGACGAAACTCGACCTCGAACTTATGTGCTCCTGATACAATATGTCAGTATCAGTATAGAGTCTTTTTGGTTATAGCTTCGATTCAAAGAGGTGTATCTATATGTCGCATTCGCTGGGAGTTTGTCCCTAAAGCTTATGTAACAGAGATAAGGAGTGTACAATTTTGGGAGAAGTGGTACTCAACCGAATATTGAGCGAGTAGAAATTGATTTCGACAAAAATTTTTGCCAATGCCTTTTTTTTGTAATGATTTCTTTAAGCCTTGCGGCTTGAAATTGTAATTATTGATAGGATCAGGTGCTTAACCTAGAATGGGGTGGTCATTGAAACTGAAAGTAACTGCACATTGCCACCTTTTATCTACATTACTTATTTAAATAATCCTTGTAGTACGTGTGTATCAGGAGAATAAATAAGGACAGTGTTATTTTAGGTTTTGGTTTTGATCGAGATTTTTGTATCCATTGGATATCCTTTGAATCCTTATGGCCTCGGTTTAATAAACATTTTCACCTTCTATAATCATGATAATATAAAGCGAAGAGTTCTGCAGAGTGTGACCACCAAGCAAATATCACAACATATGATATTGATATATTTACCTGCTTCGCTTGGGTCAAGAGATTTGAAATGTCCTTTTCTCCATGATTGTTTGAGACACAGCCCTAATTTACAATTTTTCAGATTATAATATACCCAAGCGGATATAAGAGCATACCAAAAAAACACTGAATGAGCGAAGAATTCTACTCTCTTGATACAATTCCTGTCTGTCATTTATCAGGAAAGTATAACGTATAGATTAATAGTGACTCAGTAGGAGGAACTTTTATTAGCCAACTCTGTGTCTTTTCACTAACGTGATTGTTTGAAAAATTCAAGAAGCAGTTTTCATTTCTATAGTCCGGTTGTGATACATTTTTGCGAGAGCAATGCGAATATAATAGCATATAAAGGGCGTTGTTGATGACTCTGCCATGCCATGAATCAATAACACATAACAGATGGGATAAACGGTACGCTAGCCATTTTTTTGAGAATTTTTAAGACTTCTTTTTGCAATCTAACTGAATGCGCAAATCGGTGTCTGTTCAACAATCATTTTCCATTATGTATCCCTGATAGGAAACATTGTCACTGGCTGTGATGACCACGTGAATATAACAGTATAATGAATAAGGAAGGGAGAGGCCCTTGGTTCACTCAGAATCTTCCACTTTCACTGAGAATTGGTACAAGAAAGAAGGAAAATGACAGCTTTGCTGGTGATAGTGATTTTGTTTCAATTTTTGTGTTAAACTAAACATTCTGTTTAAGGGTGGCAATCGAGTCATTTCACAATGCACAAGATAAACGTTACTGTAGGTATAAAATTGAAGATCACTATTTCGCTAATTATATAACGTTGTAAGGAAATGGAATGTGTCACACACCGTACTTAAATAAAAATGATTTGACGTAAATAAAATAGGAAGCGCCCTTAGGAAGGACAATGTCTAAAGAAAAACTAGGAGGCGTATTTCGGTATATTAGCAATATATCAAATGACAAAACGTCGTAAACTCTAGCATCGTTTTTTCGTAATATAATCTGAAGTCTGTCTAAATAGATTTTTTTAGGTGTGAAAATGGTCGGCGTGATTTTTCCCCGGCACGAAAAAGCGGTTTTGGATGATCCGCCCGTTTCGTATAACGCGCGACGGACCAAATCCCCGACCTTTCCCAATAAGCACGGGGGTCCTCGATGAAGGTAAAGGATGGATCCTACTTATTTTTGTAAACAACTTCGGTCATAAATAACTGTTGAACCGCAGTTTTCCCCAACGTTATGAATTTTCGGGAGGTTAAAAGTGAAACGGGAACGCGCGTAAAACTTTTGTATTTATCGAAATTTAATTCTGTGCAAATTGTCTGCGCTAATTTATAATTAGGAAATAAAAACACGTCGGTGTTTTGCTTGGCGCTTTGTGACGACGACGTGACAAGTTGGGGAAAATGTATCATATGCAGAGTGACGAGGTTGCCGGCGGGACGTTTGGGATGAATGAAAAAAAAAGGGTATGAATTGAGGGAAAAAATGTAATCTAAATTTAAGTGGAAACAGTTACAAGGGTCGCGAAAAGCGGTTGCATTGACCTAGGTCAAAGCAGCCACCGTCACAGTTGCCTAAAGTTTACACTTTTACATATCAATAGCAGGAAGTTAGCTTCTAAAAGCTGGGACCAGGATTCTCCGCCGCCACCACTGCCGCATCTGTAACCGACCCGTCCCGTCCCAGCTTTAAGAAAGGGAAAGCGCCCGGATTCAAAGGATTCGTGCAAGGGTAAAGATCAGACAACAACCTGTTACATTAGTCTTTTCAGTTAAGGGATTCTGTTAAGGACGCGGAAACTGGGTGAAAATTAATCACCAATTCTGAATAGTCTTAGCGACTTTTCGGGTTTCCATCGCTAATGCTCTAAAACACGATGATCAAGGATAAATATTTAATTATCCTTATTTCCCGAACGATTTTCTCCTTGCGCCGCTTTCTTCCCTTTTTTCATATAAGGTGCTCACGGAAACTAAGCTTTTAATTATATCGTTATACCTACCAGAGGATTGTATTCGTTTTCGAGATAATTTGATATCGTGTTTATTTGTTGGTGGAGTCATACAGCACGTGTCCAACTAAAGTAAGACCTCTTCTCCTTAACGTACCACTGTCAGGTATTCCCTGCAGAGATTGCCCTTATATTCCAACACGCCAAGCCAACGAAAATTACTCCATTGTCAGATTAACTGCTTCCAGATTAGAAATTTATCTAGCATTTACTCATCTGTGCCCTAGCCGTTTACATTTAACACAAGCCGCAGGCTTTGTCTTTCTTCCTTTAGGTACCTACAAGCTCTGTCTACGATCTGGATAAATAGCTTTTTCATTAATAATCATACGACATCGCTTTATCAATTTATGAAGCAGTTCGAAATATCAATCCAACTTTCATTCTGGCAGAGAAGTCTTTTTAAATGAAACGAAAGAGACCCATTCATGGGTCTTTGGTTACCTATTGGAATGGAAGAAAAATCGGCAGATTTGGAATGCCATGAATATGTTCTACGTCCCAGAACGAAGAGGGCATTTTCTTTGATCGCAAGAGCAACCAGAAAATTATTTACTTTGCAACAGCAATAAGTAAAAAAAAAATGTTCTTACTCTACGGAAACTATTTCCATTCAGCGACGCCTGACGGGATTTATATTTATATTTATAGCGGATAGTCAGACAGATGGAACCTCCACCAAAATCTGTGGAGGTGAATCTTCACGCTGGATATTATCATTTTAATCAAATTATCCCTTCGTTTATACACCACCTACAGGCAATGCTTTGAGAATATTATCGATGCCAAACAAAAAGTATTTATATTTATAGCGGATAGTCAGACAGATGGAACCTCCACCAAAATCTGTGGAGGTGAATCTTCACGCTAGTACGATCGTTTTTATACGCGGTATGGTATGTTAGATTGGCATCCCAGAATATTGTGCACTCGTTAGCGGTTCAATTTTATGCTAGAACTAGAAGACCAAATTGCTCGTATTGAAATGAAACTAATAACATAATTTTGTGTTCGTGTTGTAAAAAAATACTCACTTTCATTTTTTGCGCACCCGTTTTCAAAGGTTATACGTATTCGTTCAACAGAGAATAATTTGTCGATTTAAGTCGAACTAAACTCCCCTTTATGGATTATCTTAATCTGTTTCTTTTGGGTTTGGATGTATGCGCGGATTGCGTTTCAACTCTGGAAGACCTGAAACGTATTTCTAGTACAGTCAAAATGATGTAAAGATTCCCTGGACCTGAACAAAATTGCAACACAAATGATTCTTTTTGCATTTGTAAAAAAGTGTCATTTTACCATATATTCAAAATCCCCATAATTCCTGTCCCAGGAAATCAGTCAAAATCCAAGATGACGGCTGTATTTTGTATTTTTCATTTAAATCTTTGATATTTCAATGCAATTTAGCAAAAAACGTTTAAAATAGAAAAATAAGACTAAAAAAATGCTGACTTCTGCCGCCATTCTGAAAATAATGAAGTGGTTATTTTTATCCTTTTATTTTTGGCTGTTTTTTCACTTCAATTAATGACACTCTTCATCTGTACTTTCGATTTCTTCATCTGGTATTCGACAATTACATTTCATGGTACCACAGTCTGTCTCTAGGCCAAAATAACCCGAGCAACCCCCGCCCCTGGTGTTCAACCTCATGATAGATGGTGTATCAAACGTTGACACAAACATTAAAAAGTTCATAGAGAAGGAGTGTTTGTGTATTTTTGCAAAGGGTAAAGTTCCGGGCATCCGCGCACGTATAAACTATTATTTTATTTTTCTAAATTTGCATTTTTCTCTTAAAAGTAAGCATAGAGTGAAAAATGTTAATTACAAAAAAGATGTCTTGATGAGATGTACAAAAAAGGCTTCTACACTTTTTGCGTCGGGTTCAAAATAAAGGCGCTAAATGTTATACTATGACCAAAGATAATTGCAATGGCTCTATTAAAAGTAGTCGGAAAGTCAAGTCAAGAGTTTAGTACTTACCTGACAACTAGTTATGATAGAAAGTGCATTAAAAAACCAACCAAAATTTTAGTTTTAAAATGGAATGAACTTAAAGGGCTAAAACAAGGTAGTGCTCGCACATACATCCACGTCTATACCTTACTTAATTTTTGTTGTACAGTAAATTCTCGAAGAGGAAAATGTTTGGAATTAAAAAAGCTGCAATTGGATGCTGTAGCATTTTTCACATATCTCCAGTTGATTTGTAGTTATTTTGAAGGGAATGACCTTTTTCACAAAATTGTAGAAATCCGTTTTTCACTTTCAGCTTCAATTATTTCAAAATTAAGTCTTCTAAACTGGTCACGCTTCTAGAATGTATTAATAACACGTAACTAGAGAAAACTGGAAAAGGGAAAGGACTAATTTTAATTAGGGTGGTAATTAGAGGGTTGCCTACGCTGATTTTTTCGCTGAAAAAAGTACGGATCTACCTTATTTTCATCGTAACTCACTTAATTTTTATGCTAAATTAAAAAAAAAGAGTCTTGAAAGTTGAAAGATTCCAAAGCATCACTGATTTATAAAAATGTAATTTTTTATTTTGTAGATTTCTACGGGTTTTGAAAAATGGAAAATTATAACTAATAGTATCAGTATGAACAGATGCAGTACTTTTGCTCTAAAATAATTAGGGGAGCTAGTAATTGACTATATAGAAAGTGCCATTGAAATCCCTTTGCTGCGTTACGCCAAAGATCATACTACACTGATCTTTGGTTGCGCTAGGCACTACAACTGAACCGATTGTTAAAATTCAGGTTCAACTTTGTCACGTGCGTGAAATACTTTTTTTCACTACTAGCGTCTGATGACATGATTATTAACCTTTTTTCCACTTGTAAAGTAGACTTTCTCGGCAGTTGTTCAAAGTGGTTAATAATATGGACATTATTAACTAGTAGTCAATAATGAGAACTGTCACGCTGTCACTTTTAGAAAACACAACCCGAAATTTCGCTCAATAAACGTTTAGACAAGTTCTCTAAAATGAATAATTGCCACCATCCGCCATTTCCAGAGAAATTATATACCTAAAATTATCACATTTTGAAAAAATTCGGACCAAATTACTCTTTGAAAATATCTCAGTGACAGAACAAAATGCGGACTGTTTGACTTGTACTTCCACGTACTTGATTGACATGTTAAATTAATAAACAAAAAATTCTGTCAAACCGTTCACTTTCTTATCAATATAATATGTTAATGTAGAGAACTTCAAGTGCTAGTAGTGAAAAAAATAGTATATATACCACGGTAGAGAAGTCTATTATTGCCTTCGCACCTTACACCCCTCGGCGCAAGCGCCTCGTGACGTAATCTTGGTGCTCAGGCAATAATAGTGGACTTCTCTACCTTGATTAATGTACTATTTTACATTTGTAGAAAAAGGTTTATTTACTGTAAAGCTTATTCTACAAGTTTTTCTCGAAAAATGTATAGTTTTGCCGTTATTTGACTGTGAAACTCACTAATTTAACGTTTAACGAACAAGAGCTAACCTTTAACAAACCACAACTCAATTCGTATTGGTCATACAGCAATTATTAAAAAACCATTTTCTTTGTTTTCTTAAAAGATACGATTTTCTTGTCCACAGTTTTTTTTTATAAAATGCATACCTACTTTTTTTTTATTGCGAATAACCAGTTAATAACATTGATCTTTTCTATGAAAAACTCATACTTTCTGTCGCGAATGACTGGAGAATATTAAAAAACTGTATATAGAACACTTTTTGTTTAGAATTAATTTTTGTATCCATTCCTGTGTTAAAATTACAATAAAAAATTGCAACCCCCGAGATGGAGTTGCAACTGGCAACTACCCACAGGTTGAAAGCGCCCTTTGGCATGATATAGATTTTGATCCTTGGGCTATTCCCTATCTACTGTCAAAATTTCAAGTTAAATGATTCATTTCATTTCCTGGACTATTAATTACAATGTCTCAAAAGTTTCGGAAAAACGTTTGGTTCACAATAGTGCCAAATCAATTGCAATTACTGTGGAAGAAAACACTGTAGTAGGTTACACAAAGTTTTTTTTTTGTTTTACTAAATTCTGTTGTAGTTTTTGGGGTTTAGAAAAGTTCAGAATATTTAGAAAACAAAAAAAAAGTTGAATAAATATGCAAATTCTTAATAGTTCAAATTTGAACAAATGGGAAAGTTGGATATGGGGAAGAATAAATTTTATTTGCATAACTTTGATTAAAAAAACAAAAATACGTGCAGTTAGGGGGAAGTTTAATGGAAGGTTCACTTTAGTTTTAGCATTTATCCCCACACGCCCCCGGCAACTCCGCTTTAAAATTAAAACATACAACCCTCATCGTTTACATAAATATCTCCAAAATCAAATTTGAGTGGTCTAGTAATTAATAAATTTTAAAACAACCAAGGCAAATACAAAATAAACGAAGTTTACACATTTTCTGTTTTGATTGCTTTGTTAAGTATCTCTTGAAAACGCCTACATACATCAAAATCCTCAAAAAATGACGACAAAGATCAATTTAAATGTGTCCAAGTTGCGTTTACATTATTCCAAAAATCATTCTTTTTTGTTGCCTTTTACTATTTGTTTGTTTGTGATTTGTTGTTTTGTGTATATATACTACTTTGCTTTTGTTGTTCGAGGTGGTATTACAAGAGACACTTCTGTCCGTATTATTGTTTGCGTACTAGTGTAACATTTTGATTAAATAAGCTAGGTATACAAAAATCAAAACGTGAAATGTGTAAAATTACTCTTTTATATTTTTTTAAATTAATTCACAACCAGATCATTTCACATTTATTTTGTGGGTATTTTTGTAAAAACAATTTTATGGCTTTTAAAATGTTGTCACCCGATGAAGAGGTGCCTTTATAATTTTAAAGTGAGGGTGGCTGAGGACGCAGGTGCAAATTTTTAATATTCGACCAATGTGCTTGGTGATTGTTTTAAATTCCAACCAATCAGATGATTTTTTATCTGATTAATAGCTAGGTAGCTTTTTATCAGCAATAAAAATGCACGTAGGAATGCGTAAAATATATAGTGGTTGTGAAATTTACTGTCTTTTATTAATCTCCCTAAAATACACTTGATCTTGGTTTTAAATCAGGATAATTTTATTTTTAAATTTACTCAAATTTTGTTGCCTCCTGGAAAAAACTCTCGATCAAAAGCATAAGATATTATCACACTTTTGATCTCTAGTTTTTTTCCTTGCAACAAAACTTTCGTGTAAAAATAAAATTATTCGATAAAATATCAAGCTCTAGTGTATTTACCCCCTAAAATTGTAAGTTAACAATCGTTGGTTGGTGTTGAAATGGAAAAAATGTGACAAGAGGAAAGGTTATTTAATCCCACGAAATTACAAAATGCAAAACTTGTAACCCAAAAAAACCATTTAGCTTGATTTACGAACCGTTCGATGGTGCTTCCTATGTACCTAAGCTTCATGGCTCAATATTTTTAAGAGACCCTGTAAACTAAGTGCTTACAGACTTGAAGATTGAAATGCCTGCGAATTTTGACAACAGTTTTCAATTTCTAGGACCGTATGTAAAAGGCATGGTAAAAGGTAACCGCTAATCCGAAATCCTAGGATTTGTATGTTACAATTATAACACTGGGAGCCTCAAAGGTTTTATTCGTGTCTGTTAATGTACGGAGTACAGACTACAGACTAGCTAGTAAATACATAAAAATGACGTCAGTAGAAGACAAAAAAGTAGTTCGTAGGTGCTTGTAGATGAAGAGGAAAGTCCCTTACCATGTAATTACCGTGTATTAGACAGGCAGATGTATTTAGTAGATTTGAAGCGTTAATTGTATAAATTTGCTTTTGAGAACGCACGTAATCCGAGCTGTGTGATTACTTTCATTACAATTTCTGTATTCTTCGGATACTTTTCATAATTGTTGGAATGGGGACGTAGCAGAAGGTGGAGATCTCTGCTTTAATTAATGAATAATGTATTTAATTCTAAGCAAGACTATAATTATTGCAGGTTTCAGCTTATACTTTGAAATGATTAACCGAAAAGTCGGTGTCTATACCGCAGTCCAAAAGGTCTAGTCTAGATTGAAATCGTGGTCGCGAAATTTACGGGCTGATGCTTGGCGTAGGAGTACTACGTATTGCAAAATTCGGAATTGAGTCATGCAAATCTGTTATTAGTTTAAAATATGAAATTGAAATTTTACGAGGATATCAATAAATTGAATTTCAGATGATAAAATAACGATGACGGGTAATGAATTTGATAAATCTGGTTCCGGTAAAAATTTGAATTTATGCGTGCGTCCCGCCGTATCTTGTAATAAAAACCCGATATCCCAATTAGGCGATGAAATTGAGGTAGGAAATGCCAATAAAAAATTGGCCACAAAAAGCGAAAGTGGGTTCGCGTCCGCGAGCGGTGCAGGTTACTCTCGCGCTATCAATGAATGCGCGCGGTCTGAATGAAGAGGCAAAAGCAGCAGCAGCAGCTACTTTATCTGCTGTGGTGTATTTATTTATCCTCGTTGTCAAGGAGCCCGGACCTTTCCCAACGCGACCGCACTCCTTCTCAAGCTACTTGAGGCCTTCGCTCGCATTACCCACTGACACGCATTTATCACTGATAATAATAAAGCCGCTTCCTCTATTAGGAATTGAATCGCATTTTTATGAATCCCTTAACTTTTACATTTCGTTATTTCCCCAATCGCGACCATCCATTTCGATTACAACTCGATGATTCAAATCCCTTCCATCGCATTATACGAAACTGATTTATTACATTTACATTCGCTACCAATTCATTACAAACGGATTACGTCATCGACAACAATGAAAATGGCATATTGTTGATAAACAAATTTAAAATTCGCGATTTTCAATGCAAAGTTTGTACATTCGACGAAACGTTCTCTAAATCATACTCATCCATCAATCCATTGCCAAGGTATTCCTTTTAGTATGATTATGACTTATAAACGAATAAACAATAGGGGTGAACGACAGGTCGGCGAAACACACCACTCAATTTTCCAGGAAAAAAAACGTTTCGCTCAATACAAACAACTTCTATCCAATCTAAAAGGTTAAAGAACTATTTTCTGGAATACTCCACCGAAGGTTTTAAAGCGTTAGCGTTAGAAATTCGGAGTGCTCCTTTAAGATTTCGGTTTCTGGCATCTAAATCCCAAAAATAAAAGTCTGCAATTAATGTAATCGCCATGTTCCCACTTTAAGAGAGCCAGAGAGCTTGGGCTCCAAAATACGATTGAAAATTAGGCATATTGTACGTATCTAAATTAGGTATTGTTATGTTATCAAAAATCTCTAAACCTTCCCCATATAGTTGGGGAAGGTTTAGAGATTTTTGATAACATAATATATTTCAACCCCCATTTCGAGGAACGATGGATCCAACTCAAAAAAAAAAAAAAAAAAAAAATATTGTTCTATGGATCAAAAGTAGGTATTATGTATGTGATATACATACTCATAAGACTTGTATAAGAAACGCTGAGAATAGAACTTTTATGAGATAGTTAGTTTCCCTTTATCGTCGTGTATATCTATACAAATCTTTATTTTATTAGCAGCCATAGAACTTATTATAAAACTTCTTTAATTTTGACGTCCAAAATAGAAAGTTTAGGCGATCCCAGTCGTTTCCATGGAAATAATATTGTACTCTGTTCTGAACTTTATTTTATATCGTGCTTTGAGTCCTATTTTCAATAAGAATGACAGATGTCATTTGAATACACAATGATTTGTTTCACTTGCCGTTAAAGTGATCACTTTATCTTTATCTACCCTACTCATTCAAACCTATTAATATGTCAATTTTAACATTTGCTATAAAATAAACTTTTTTAACGGTAATTTTAAAAACGTATGTAACAATTCATTTTAAGTGATAGTTAAGGTTATTGATTGGTTCAGAAACGTTAACCACCACGGAATTACTTTTTGCTGGTTAATAGCCAGTAAACATTCCAACGTGATATTAACACAAATAGATTGTTGTGTAACAACGTCATGTAGGTAGACGTTATTTCGGTCTAAGCTCCAAAAATAATGACTGAACATGTATATGAGAATATTTTAATGTATTAAGTAAATCTGGTGAATTATTTACGAAATAAGCACAGAATTGATTCGTTTCCATTGAATTTGTATCTTAGTGGTTAAGGTGCTAGAAGTAAAATACACCTGGTCGTTGCGATAAGGAGTTTTATCAAGCGAAAATTAATTATCGCACGTGTTTTGGTGATGATAATGGTGAAGCAAATCTTTCAGAGAATTGCGCGTTTCTTGTTGGAGTGGGGGACGTTAGGCGTGTTCTTGATTGGCGAGTGATTTGAAAATTCTTAAAGTAGATTATTTTATGGTAAAAGTGGTGTTTCCTTAAATACTGGAGACATAACGAGAAAAATCTGCTAGCTGCTGACTTTTCACGACGGTTGAAAAGCTTGTACATCCGTTTACACTAAATTACAGGCAGACAGCCCTATTTGTTTTGTTGAAACCGCAGTTCGTCATTTCTTGGATAATAAATCTGTGCAGAAGCAAGTTAACCAAAGTTGCGTGATAAGTTTAACGTGTGTTCCGACTACGGAACAAGTGATGTCAAGTGGAAAAAGGAAGCAGTTGTAATACAATGAAGGCTCTTTTATTTAAATAAAAGTTAGAATCAAATCCCATGTGTATACCATTTGCATCCCCGATACTGAAATGATCTCATGCTTATTTAATGGTTTGAAGTAGATTATCTTACTTTAGCTCTAGTTAGCACTAGCCACAAAATTGTTTGCAAAATCGGTCCTCGAATTTTCGATGCCCTGTAAATTTTCTATGGTATGTAATGCCCAATCTGCGGCAACTTTTGAAATCCATCAAATTTCAACTTTACCTATCTCTATAAAATTCGAAAAATTAAATTCAAACTTGAAGAGCTACTGTTACAAAATTTAATCTTCAATTCCAAAATTAAACAAAACTAAGCAGTACTTTTGTGAATTAATTATGGCTAATTTGCACATAATTTCATAAGTATAGGTATGTAATTAAGGTTGAACTTTCCCTGTAGCGTCTCAGAATCTTTGCAATGTTTTTGCTACATTTCATACAAAATAAAGACTTAATTAGTTCAAATTAGCTGACTATATAAGTGTGCGTTTTCACCACTTTTGTTTTTATAGCCATAGTTGACAGTCTGTTCTCTATTACTCGAACGAACCCACCTAAAATGGATGAAACAGAAATCATTACAACCACAAAAGGAAAACCCTGTGCGATTTATAACTTTACGTATTAAGCGAAACGCGAAAAAGGAGAATACATAACGTCGCTGTGCGTTAACGAAAAGACGAAACGAGTGCATGGGCAGTATTTATACAAAGAACTCTGTTGTTCACACGAAGAGAAACCAAAGTTATTTATTATTCGATTTCATTTTTTTTGTTATAAACTTTTTGTGGTTAATTATTAGAATGATCATATTAAATAGAGCGCAAGTTAAGAAATTAAAATATGTGTCTCGAAAGCGAAAAAACCTGCAAGAGAAGATGAGAGATTTGTCTGCATCAAAATTACCTTAAAAGGATACTAATGAACTGGTGGTACGGCGAAGTGTTTAGGTACATTTTCATATGTTCAAAAATTAGGATAACTTCTGAATTTAATTTTTTAATTTTTTACGGCGATTGACTATATATTGTGTTACGGTGAACATCTTTAAATACTTACATACCTCCTGTATTAACTGTCTTTGAAATAAATTACCTACGTATTTTTGATAAATTCGTGTTCATTTTTGAAAGATACCTCAATATAAATAACAACTGCAATAAAATGTTTTTCCAAATTGTGGATGAGCTTTCATCGAGCCCCTTTTTTGGGGGGAGCGATTGGCTCATCTTTATTAACAATATAGTGACGTTACTGTTATGAAATATAACGGTGCATGATTCGTTTCGGCGTACCGCGCAGTAAAACCCCTTGAATCCTATAATCTTTCACCCCCGTTTACCTTTCATGACTCTGAGCACAAATATAGTGTAAGTTATCACAAAATTGTACCTGTTAGAGAGTCAAACAATGAATACGGAGTGAATGATTACGGAATATAGATGAAAGCTTCTTTTATAAAATTTACGAATTCACCCCTTTACGTAAACCTTGGAACTCAAATACAGGGTAGACTATCGCAAAATATTTACCTGTTGGAGGATTTTTTTTCCGGCTTGGACTATTTGTCATTAAGGATCAGCATTGATTAATAGAAATGTTTAATAAATAGTCAATGAAGGAATACGAGGGTGAATGATTATGGGATTCACAGTTTATAAGAATCTAGGCAAAACATTGGAGCTAACTTTTTTGTAGTTTCTACTATCCGTAGGTTCTATTTTGTCGTTCTCTATCCATTATCATTCTTTTCATATCCGCGTATCCTATCCCTTCTCCCACATGGTCTACCATTTTTACTCGTCTTCTTCCTCTTTTCCTTGTACCCTCCACGCCTCCCTCGATCACGTTCTTCAGTAAACTATTCCCCCTTAGCACTTGACCATTTCCTTCTCAAAATTGTGTTAGGTATACAAAGATTTTCCTTCTCCTATTAATCCTAATACCTGTTCTTCCTAATACCTAATCCTGTCAAACCACTTTACTACAGGGATTCTTCTCCACATTTCCATAGCTGCAATTTTTTTCATATCTTTTTTCAAAATCGTCACGTTTCACATCCGAACACCATAACACTCCATACAAAGCACTTCCTTAGATGCATTTCCAACTTGCCGCACAGTTTTCCTAACAAATGCTTCTTTTGCCATTCCAATGCAGGTCTTTATTTCTTTCCAGTTTCTCCTGTCATGCGTTACAGTGGTTCCTAGATATTTACCACTTTCTACTTCCCTTTCCTAAATCCGAATTGTTCTTCTGCCACATTTTATTATCCTCTCGAGCCTATTCTATGTAACACTCTCCACAATAGCATGTCCCACCAGGATGGTTGTTTTATGTTCAACACACTTCTTTGTTGCTTTCTTTTTAGCCAGAGGTATCATCAGAGAAATCTTCACGCAATTCCCTCAATTCATATACAGGGAAGCTATTTATTAAGAAGTAATCATAGTGATTTATGTGTATTTTTTTCCCTACGTCTACTTTTAAATGACAAAATCTTCTGAAGGGCGCCGAACTGAAATAACATTTTAAGAGAAATAAAGATCTAGCTGTCACATTAATTAAATTGAATATTGTTGCTTTAGCTTGCGTATTTTTATTTTCGTTCGATTGCGATGTATTTAACTGAAGAAAAAGTTTGATATTGTCAATTGGTATAGTGCCGGTAGCAGTTTAAGGAGCGTAAGAGATTTATTTTCTGTTAATCCAAACCAACAATATTCAAACTAATTAATATGGCAGCCAGATGTTTATTAATTTTCTTTCTCACCTTCGTCTTGGAAAGACACCTTAATGTTAATATCTCTATACTGGAATTCCATCGATCTCCTTAGGTTTACCTAATTTCATAACTTTCATTGCTCTTTCCACTTCTGTAAGCATATTGTCAGGACAGACTGATTCTTCTGTTTCCAGTTGCCTCCGTTTTTCATGTGTTTTATATAGATCTACCATATACTCTTTCCATGGAGTTAGAATTTGTTTCTCTTCTTTCAGCCCTTTTCCATTCCTGTCTTCCATGCTCTTATGCTTCCATTGCGACAACCAGCTCCTGATGAGCGATCCCAGGTAATCTCTCCTGTTGTAAATAAAATCGTGCCTTCCTATCCTATCAACATTTTCTATTTGATTACATTGATTTTCCCCACTACCTTTTCCTAGCTCCATTAAGTTTCTCAACTACGTTTTTAACCTCCGACATTGTCTTCTTCCTCCTTTGATATGATGTTTTTGGACCTTCTTCCATCTTTGATACCATTTTCTGATTTATCCAAGGTTTCTTTGATCGTATTCCCTTCTCTTCATCTGCGCCCTCGTAAAAATAAAAACAAAAGGAATGGATTCGTCAATGAGTATGTGATTTTCCAGAAAGTAATGGTAGATCGAACAGTTTTGTATTTTATATTGTATAGATTATTCCAATATATTTTAAAGATCTTGAGATAGATAGAGATTCTTCATTAGCTATTTCGTTTTTTCTTTCACAAGATTTTGAAAGATTTTCTTGAAACTCTCAAAAAATTCTAGAATTCTTTAGTTATCCTTAAAAGAATGTTTTTATACGATCAGCAAATGTTCTATGGGCCCTATAGAGAAGTATTAAATATTCTTCAAAGAAGAAATAAATTATTTATAAATATACACGTTTAGGCATCTCTCAGGAATACCTCAAATATTTGTCGGAATTTCTGCAAAAATATGTATATTTAATGGAAAGTTGGAAAGTACTTGATGCGTCGAGTTACTTAAGAGCGTTTTTGTGCGACGGATCGAGGATTTATTACCGCTAAAATATAATCTGTATGCAAAGAATCGTGACACAAAGCTAATGTTTCAAACCCGAGCATTCTACGACGATTCCTTCGAGAGTTATACGACCGACCGCCCGAACGACCGAACAGCCAAATTGAATATACAGAGTTACTGGTAATTGGATACATTCCTTTGGGGATCTGATAGAACAAAATATAAGGAGTAACTAACATGTATAATACAAAACCTAATAGGTTTCGAGATATTTTAATTTTTCGTTTTTCTTAAAAATGTAAGGTTTACTGACACATTTTAATTTTCAAGAAATGTAGTTTCATTTTTTGTACCTTTTTTGCTGGAATTTTCATACAACAGTATGGTCTTTCGTTTGGAATAAAATAGGCCCAAAAGCATTTTGAACGCGTGAAAGTTTCAAAGAAAATCTTCGAAAAAATAATTTAAAAAAATCTTTTGTGGAATTTCTTGACGGATATTTTCGAATAATCAATATCAATGCAGTTTACGTACAAATTACTTTAAAAACTTCTTTATTGTAATAGCTATCTAGCAAGGTACGAATCTTACAACAAACATTTAAGGAGATTTCCACTTGAGATTTTTAAAAATTACTTTTCCCAAGTTTTTCTTTGAAATTTTCACACTATCCGAAATGATTACTCCTACTCCTTAGCTCTTATTCTGTCACCTCTCCAAAGCAATGTATCCAAGTACCAGTAACCCTCTATAAACGCTACCTTTTTTTTCAAAAACGCGCTAAATTTGACAAAAGTATGGTTCAAAAAGGTTTCTCGTTTTAGAACCAGCGAGTACACGCGTGGAGTTCTAAAAATTTTAATAACTCGAAAACCATAATAGCACAAAAATTTGCATGATTCTGCAAAAACCGCACAGAATGAGCTGACAAAATTATTGTGTACCCATAAATTTGGAGATCAGACCTGAAGATGTGCGTGAAAAAGGAAAATTAAAATAGTACGCGTGAATAAGTTTAGGAGGTTTTGGAGAAGAATTGAAATTTAGACCAAATATAGAAGAAACGTCTTTAAACAAACAGAGGAATAATGGTAATTGTGGGAAGAATGAGGGTAACGGAGATAAATGGAACAGAAGAGAGGATGTACTTAATGATGGAGATCGTCTACCCGTCTGGAAGTTCCCAAAAATGTGATCTTTTCGTTTTGAAATATGGGTCGAAGGGGTCATACAGCACTTTCAAATGAGAACGCACTGTTACACTTTCATACACGAATAGAATTAGCTTCTCGTGTGTAATAAGAAAAAAAAGCACAATGTAAGTAATTTCTTACGCGAATAAATTAAAAATCAACTGAATTAAGAAAGTAAGGTCAAAAACCTCCGCAATGCAACATTTAGTTTAGATGAAAATGGTGACTCAAAACATGTATCAATAAATTTCCCGTAAAAATATACCGTTGGTTGCCATTTTACGGATTAATCATCGGTGATTCCGAAGTCTACAAACCGGCTAACTAAATATACCATTTCTGGAAAAAATCTCATATCACGCAGTGATAACGGATGCGAATAATGTAATGGCATAATTAGGAGATGTTCTCTGTGAAAATGTAATACGAGAAAAAAAGGTGTTTATTTCTAAGTTACTCATAAAAACAGGTTGACATTTGATAATATGGGTAGGTGAATAATATAAATATAAAATGAGGCTCATATCCGGAGTCCATTTAGCCATTTAGGAAACAAAAATTAATAGTTACCTGATTTAAATAAATTAACATAAAAGGTTACACGAATAAAATAAAAATTTACAGTGTGTGTATCTACTATTTGTAAATTATGAAAATTTCATAAGGACGGCAGCATTAAATTAGCGTACCTTTACCGAAATGGATCTAAAGCATTTAAACAGAATTATTCACATGCCTCAGAGATGCTGCTTTTTATGGAATTTACGTGTGGGGGTGATGGACAAATGAAATTATTCGCTTTCTTGCATAAGAATGATAGCAATAGCAGTTATGAATTAATTTAAATTAGGCCAACCTATAACTTTGATCACCTACCCCAAAAGATGTACGAAACATTTATCCTTTTTTTCCATGTTGGTAAAAAATATAAATTTCTTCAAGAGCAGCCACCTTGTAGTAGGAGATTTGTAAAAAATTCAGGATTGAGAAGGGCAACCATGGAACTTAGTAGAGTGGTCCAGTCATTAGCAATCAACACTTGGGTAGGCAGCTTCCAGGGGCGCCACGTCGGAACTTGAAGAGGAAGGGTCACAGAACATAATGTACCAATTTTCATAGCTCTACTCAAAAGTGCGAATCTTATCTCAATTTAGGACCTAAACACCCAAACTATTAGTGTTTGTAAACGATTCAACATATCGTTATTTACACATATACATTATTTACACATTACACATATACACGCATATACACATAATTTTTGATAAAATAATGAGAAATACACCTGAAAATAAACGAATTCGTATATCATTCGATGAGAAAAAAAATCTTCTTTTGATTGGTGTCATTATAAAACCTCTAAGTTAACATGGGGAGCAACGATCTGCAAAACACGTTCTTCCCATGTTAATTGCCTATGTTCGATTTTAAAATATTCACCCGGTATATAATCTACTAATCGCCTAAAATCGTCACAGTCGAGAAGTAGTCACAATAAAAGTCAAAAATCTTGATTGCGGCTGATATGCTGTTGTTTAGTCGCCTCATACGACACGCAGTGCCCTCTGCGGTAGGGTTATTCTTTCCCGCCCCTACACGGGTAATAATGTACAAAATCGAAACAATTTGAGACCATACTGGAAAGTACCGTTCGAATTTAATGCGATAGTGACAGCGGAAAGCGTAATTAGAGTGATTTTTTGAATTGCCAACAGCACTCAGCAGCAAATAGTCAATAACTCAAATACTGTTTATCAAATTATTGAGTTTATCGAAACTGAAAATAGTATAGACATCTCACCCATAATAAAATTAATAATTCGTTAAAGCCTAAATGTGGGTGGTTTTCTAAAATTAATTGTACGGCGCCAAGGATAACATAAATTTAAATTTAATACATATTAAAGGGCTTAAAGTTGCCATTTAATTTTATATGATATTATTGGGTATGTGACACGAAATGGAGAACGTACTATATTGCAAATTTTCTGATCTCACACATTAACGACACCTGGAGGGCCAATAAGTATTTCGGTGGCTAGCGTGCAAGATGGCCCTCTTAGGGTTTCGCATGTAATTATAAATAAGGCATTAGATGAGGTCACATCCTTGGAGACACCTTCGCATAATGAGACCCTCATGTATCATATTAGGTGTGGAAATTACTTTCAATGTTTATAATAGTCCCATTATCAATATCCGATGCCCTTTTTACGCATTTTTTTCCCAAATACGCAATGAATTTGGTCGAGCTTTGTAAAACCTATACGTATTTTGCCATTGTATGTTACAGTATTAATTAGTTCATTAATAACATGAGAATTGTAGCGTCAGGCCGGCTGCCCAATTATTTACGCAAACACCTGTGGTTCATTGCCAAATTTCTGCCTGAATAAGAACTAAATCTATTGTTCTTTTCACCTGCTTTCCGTTACATATTAAGCTAATCTTAACTCCACCTATTATACATACATTTAGGAATCGCAATGGGATAAACCATAACATTATTTTATGGCGCAACAAATTTTATAATCCATAAATATTTACATTTTACTGTAAACATAAATATATCCACGAATGTACGTGCGGTACCTATAACATTTTCTAGATTTACAGCGTACTTGTCGCTTTATCAATTTTCGTCTTATTTTCTTTTAACAAAAAATGTCTTTAATATCTCGCTCCTGCTACAAGTGAGATTTTATGGCGAAAATCGCGTGTCAGTTTGGGTTTTATTTATTGCAGTGTTGGGGATTGCACCTCGATTAACGATCGCCATTTGCAAACAGTTGGAAATATACATACATCGATTACTTGTGCAAAAAAACAGTGTTCAGATGACTTGTCACTAACATTCATGTAATGTGAAACGCGCATCCGAAGATTTTCGTTTTAAACAATTGTAATCCAAGTTATGACTATACAGGGTGGTGACTTGCGTCACGCATCATAGGGATTTCAATGTAAAATTCATAACATGCCCAAATTATTTTAGAGCAAAAATGTATTAAGGTTTTTTGTAGAAATAAAGACGGAAAATTGGAAAAATAAAAGCCCCATCTTTTTCAATAATCTGTGATGCCATGGAATTTTATAATACAAAAACTACGCAAATATCCGTCATGCCATGGAATTTAGAACAGCGAATTCAACATAAAGAAAGACCAAATTACTAAAAACGTTTTCCTAATATAACAATTTTCCGTTTTTATTATAAAAAAAATTGAAAACTAATACGGTTGATTGGCGTAAAAACATTAATACATTTTTGCTCTAAAATAATTTGGGGAGCCAATAATCGCATGTTATGAATTTTACATTGAAATCCCTATGATGCGTTACGCAAGTCACCACCCTGTATAATAACATTGTGCTGGTTGCGGGTTGTGCGGGTCACTCTGTAATTGGGCGCAAGCCTGTTGAGGGCCCAGAACAAGACAGGGACAATAAATTAAAAAAATTGTCACCTATTGACTTTAGTGTTGTCATTGTAATACATACAACAATAGTGACGGATTGCGAAATCATATTCATCATACTATGTGTATTTTTCACCGCAGATTGTAATAGTTTTATATTCTTAAATAATTATTTTTTGTGGAGTATCACAGTCATTTTTGTTCGAGAACCGCTGTCTTTTTCTAAATCGCCGTCTTATTAGATGTAGGTCAGGTTTTGTGTTTGAAGGCGACTTGAAGGTAATTGGATTTAGGATTTCAAGTGTTGTATTTCAAGTTTTGGAGTTTTGGACACAAAATATACAGGGTGTTCATTTAAAAACTTCCCACCACGGATTTATCGAATACCAGTGATTAAAGGAAAAAACGCCAAGACACGTCAAAAGATTAGTCAAGGGTGACAACTCTTTAACCAAAAACTACTTCACCCCCTTTCACCCTCTGCCCCCCCAGGGTCATTCCCTTAAGAATATTATGTGACAAGTGGTATCGAGTAATAGATTGTTTGAAGGTCTTTCGAAGTCCTTTATTTTGACGTTTGATTTTTTAAATCGGTCGATCGTTTAAAATTAGAAAAATCGTTATTTAATTTATTTAATCGGTCTATCTTAATTTGTTCAGATAGAAAACAAAAACGAACGACCGATTTAAAAAAATTAAACGTCAAAACAAAGGACTAAAGGAATAACCCTGGGGGCAGAAGGTGAAAGGGAGTGAAGTTTTTGGTTAAAAAGTTGTCCCCCTTGACAAATCTTTTGACGTGTCTCGTTTTTTCCTTTAATCAGTGGTTTTCGATAAATCCCTAGTGAGAAGTTTTCAAATTAACACCCTGTATATTTTGTGTGTGTATCGGTGACCGTATTGCGTACGAAGGTTGAATGCGCTATATAGCTGGTTTAACCCTCTGCTATTTGGGGATCTATTGGCCGAGTCAAGTGGTTAAGTGGGGGTAATTTTGTGTCCTTTTTTGTGTGTGCTTGTTGAAGGGGGGGGGGAATTCGGCCACCTAGTCAGAGTTTTGTTGTATTGTTGGTACACATTTTGGTATAGGTAATTAGTGTTGTAGCCCTGCGCTTAATATAGCGGTTCACTGTTTGTCTTTTTAGCGCATTTCCACAAAAAAAAAATGCCCTATTGTGGCCACTTTGTCCGTCCGTCCGTCCGTCCGCTCGTTTTGCGACGCTACTAGTTCTTTATCTTAAGAGCTATTGTTCTACTTTTTTCGCTATTTGGTTCGTTATGTTGTCGAGTCTTGTACCAAGGAAGGAATTTTTTCTGTGCCGCTTACAAAAAAAGTTATTGTAAAAAAAAACAAAAAAACCGTTTTTGACATGTTACATAATTTTACACTTTTGCCGTTTATTAACGATCCTAGAGATCGTTTATAATTTTGCATTGCTATCTGTCGTCTGCCTGTTGGTCTGTTCGTCTGTTCCTTTGTCTGTCTGTCCATCTATCTGTCCGTGTGAACGATAACTTTGTTTAGAAATGTTCGATCGCTTTTACATCTCCGTTAGTTATCAACTGAATTGCATGAAGTTCTATTAGCCATATAATACGCAATGCCAAAAGTTGAATCTAATCGATTCAAAATTCACAGTGCCCTTTTCGCATCTCGACCATTTATAAACCGAATTGCAAACTTTTTTACTTATAAAAGTATTTGAATGAAATTTGATACATAGGCACATGGAATAAAGGAAAATCAAACGCCAATTTCAAAATTTGGTTTTGCGCATGCGCAGTGCCAACTTTTTTATTTATGGAAGAATTTAAATGAAATGTGATACATATGCACTTGGAATAAAAGAAAATCTAGCGCCAGTTTCAAAATTTTATTTTGCACATGCGCAGTGCCAACTTTTTTATCTATGGAACCATTTAAGTGAAATTTGATACTTAGGCGCTTGGAACAAAGGAAAATCTAACATTAGTTTCAAAATTTAGGTTTGCGCATGCGCAGTTCCAACTTTCTTATTTAGAAAAGCATTGAAATGAAATTCTTGTTATAAACTGAAATTGAAATAGCATGTCAAAAATGGATTGCTCATGTGCAACGCTATCTTTCATATTTGTGGCCGGATTTTTACGATTTTAACAGAAGTTGCATCTTACAAATGGGAAATGAATGCAAGTGGAAATGCGCTTTATGTAAATCGTTTACGATTACTTTTTAACTTGTTTTTAATTATTACGTGTTCTATACATAGATTTATATATCGTCCTGAGGACGTTTGTTGTTGGTAGCGCAAATAAATTTATTTGTGTGTTTTGTTCTGCTTCGGCTATTAGCCAAGTTGGCGTTGCAAAACGTAATTTTTACAATTAATTAGTTAAACAAAATAGAAGCGATTATTTAAGCAAAATTAAGCAAGCAGTAATTCTTAAACAAAATCACACTGACTTCAAATTCGAATACCAAGATCGAAATGGTGTTGAGTCTCAAATTAATGACCGCATCTACGCTTAAAAATTAAAATGAAATTCAAGATACAGGGTGACCCATCGTTGTTTTAGGTGCTGATACCAAATAATACATCCGCACCAATATGATATTAAGAATAAATAGTCACTCATTACTCTTATTTTGAAACTCTTTCTAAAATCTTGCAAAAATTAATCCAGCATTTCATTTTGGGTAGCAATTATTACACATACGTTTAGTTGATAACGCAATCTATTCCAACCATTTGTTCTATATGATAATAATAATAAGTGTACTAGTGTAGTGTAGTCTTTATTTAATGAAATTAAAAAACGATAAAAAAAAGAGAGAAGAATCATAAATTCAAATATACAAAGAGAGAGTCTTGGTATCCTATTAAAATCTGATTTTAGTGTTCAAACATGGTTGCCACACCACTTACCTAAAATATACAGGCTGGCCCCTACTGAATGCGGTTGCATGAGTAACAAATACTATTTAACGGTATAAAATTCAATATTGCAGAAACTGTTTTTTATTTTTTTGCTGCAATAATGGCTCAGTGGTAGAGCGTTGGGCTATCCGGAGGTCGGGTGTTCGAGCCTGGGTTGAGGTGAATTTTTCATCTGTGGCGGAGATGGAAATCACCTTAGACCAGTTCCGAGCATTCTACCGGCTACTCCGAGTTAGGTTTTCCTGCAGTTTTCCTAATTCGTAAGGTAAATACAGGAGTAGTATAGACCAACTTCTGCAGAGGCACCTCTAAATAGTATTATGCGGGTCACTCTGTAATTGGGCGCATGCCTGTTGAGGGCGCAGAACAAGAACAAAAATAAATTTTAAAAAAAATATCGAATTTTTAAATGGTTCAGGAGTGATTTTTATTCTCTTTACACTTTAGAATGCTTAAATATTAATAATTGGTTAAACAATTTAGCGTGCTTGATTAAAATGAAAAAGTAAGTACTTTTACTAACCTTCTGTCGATGAAAAGAGAATAATCAAATCATGTAAAAATCCCATATTTTTTTTCAATATTATTTTTCTTCGTTAGAAGAAATCCCCGAGTAGTGCAATACGGTAATTATTCGGAGTTGTTTCAGCAGCCTGTATATTCTGCGGTGAACCGTGCAAGACACCACAAGGTATAACTGGGTAACTGGTTTCAGTAGTCAGTAATTTTACCACAAACCTCTTATTTTCCAACGAGAGATCCCTAAACCCACAATACAGAATAATTTTGAAAATAACACGTTAGGTTCTGTCCTATGGTTGAATTACTAACAAACCATATTAGCTAAAATGTATGTGGTAATGCAAAAAAAATGGCATACAATTGGCAAAAATCCAGGGTTGGAGATTTAGAATTTTATAAGCACAAAATGTGATTGATGCGGCCTAGGATGCGGATGCAAGAATTCAATTGCACACTATCGAGATTATGCGTGACATTGGACTACCATTTTAAAAATTTAATTTAATAAATCGAAACACAGAGCGGAAACTTTGCACGATACAAAAAATTACCACGCCGTTACCTTAGTTTCAAATAGAAGTTTGTATCTGTAGAACTGGATCATCTGTAATGAAAGTGTTTCACAATTTTTTACTTATTTACTCTTGAAATTCCTATCAATTTTTTGTATTTTTAAAGTTTTCAAAAAAGTAACGTACATAATTTAGTATCAGAATATCTTATTTTTCATCGGTTCATCCCCTTAATGTACTTTTGGTTCAACCGTCCTTTCCTTGTATCAAAATCGAGTTTGTGAATAGTACCTATGTACCATCAGCGAAGAAAGTTACTTGGAATTTTTTTAAGATTTACAACCTTACATAAGCTAACAGTGTTGTTCAATCTTAAATTTCCGATTCTAGTTAGATATGATTAGTTTCAAAATGCAATACACCAGATAGTAAATATAATGTGACGAGTCTTTCGCATTTCTTTGGTTAAACGAATTCAACACATCAGCAATCATAAAAAGTAGATACGTCAAAAAAATTGCTATTGGCCGTATTAATCAGGGAACAATTTCGGTGGTCCTTCAATCTGGAATTAAAGATGACAGAAAAATTTAATACTTGCATACCTTCTTCTAAGAAGGAGATAATCAGTCACTTTAAATTTGGCCAACCATTTCATTCGCCCAATCTATTGGAAGTATGGGAAATTTGGTTGACGCCGGATAAAAAAAAACACCTCGCCCTCGCGCTTCGAGGATAATTGTCAGTTTGCTTTATGCAACATATTCTATTGTTATGTTTTCTTCGAAAAAAGTTGCGTGCGACGATTGACCTAAAAATACAATTTTCATTCAAAATGATCTCTATAATAGTAATTTAAAACGTAACCAGCAGCTGTTTCTCCAGTGATCTACTACGCCAGTTAAAAAAGTTCAATAAAAAATTGCGAAAAAACCATAATCAACCACTATTAACTAGTTACTGGTGACCTTACGCACCTGCCGTATGGTGGATTAGTTTTTTTTTCGGATGGATGGATAAATGGACGTGTGCGGTATTTCCGGCTAGCAGATATAAGCGAAAACGATTTGATTTCCGTTTCACATTCTCAAAGATTTGACCAAATTCAAGGCCGTTCCCAAGCCTAACTATTGTAAAATTACGCCATGACTCACGGATATTTATAACAATTCATCAAACATGCCGCGCCGTCGTCGGTAATATGTAGTACACATGAAACGAACAGATTTAAATAAAACCACAATTTTTTGCAACAAACTTCTTTTTAACGCAATAAACTCTAGCAAGCATACAAATGTAACAATTAAATTTTCGTATACTCATTTCTCATTAAGTCTCGGAAAAAGAACAGCCTTTTTACTTTCGAGATAGAAATTTTTCGTCTCGTTTAATTTTTGGGCACAATATAACTGGTACATAAATTGCGCGCTTGTATCGTGATAATGTTTTTCGTCGGACAGTTTTTCGGGCGTAGATGGAACGCAATCTGAACGATTACTTTCGCAAGTTTCGAATTCGACGGAATAATTTGAAACGACGTCGACTCTAATTATTTGCTCTGTTTGTGGAGTTGGTGGTTTGGAAAGTGAGAACGACACGGTTTTTTTTACTTTATGTTTACTCTTTTTCTCTTTATCCTTTTTCGACTTTTTTCGATGTTTCCGTTTTAACTTGTGCGCCCTTTCGCTGGTATCGTCGCAGCTCATTCTACATTCGTGACCGTCCTGAACGTGAGTTTCCTCCAGGAGCTTTTGTATATCCGGGTCGATTTCTTCGGGAACTTCTTCTTTAATATCATTATCGAGTTCTTCAATTAAAATTGGGACGTTAATAGACTCCATATCGACCAGCTTGGGCTCTTTCTCTTGTATCAGTTTCGCGGATTTGAGTCTTGGTCGCTTGTTTGCCCATCGCTGTGTCGAACTACCGGTGTTGAAAGATTTAACATTTTTCGGTAACATTATGTTTAATACTGATAAGCAAGGTTGTTCGGATTGTTGATCGCAGAGGTCTTCATTAGATGAAGATGGCCTGAAAAAAAAAAATTTAATACTTTTCCTTTCGGGTTAGCGATAATTAGAGGATTAACCGTGCCAACTGTTCCCGAAAAAAGTAGACCACAACCATCAGGTTAAATTGTACGGTGAAGTTTAATATTTTAAAAAAGTTATTATTAAATGCAATTTCGTGATCCTTTGTTACAAATAAAAAGTTTCAGTGACATATACGTATACCTTGGGGTGGGTTTGTAATTTGCAGGTAATAACGTTTAACTGTATCAAATTTGAGACCGTTTTCGTTATAAAGAAATTTATTGTGAGGGCATCTTTGAATGTGTGAAGCCTTTTTGTTACTATTCATTAATTGCTCTGAAACATAATGGCAGTAACTTGTTTCCGTTTGTATACCGCATAGATTCATCCCAGTAAATTCTGTCCCAATGACTCTCCTCAGGAAAAACTTGTCAGAGAGATTTGTTCCACAGAAAATTTGCCCGCAGTATATTCCTCCCCGAATATCCACTCTCGTCCAAGAATATTCGCTCCTGAAAAATTCGCCCCAATGAAATGCTAGCTCCCAATGAACGTCTGGGAATATCACTTACGGAAGGCGCTTGCCAATATCCGCACTAAGAAAACCAGTCCCAGTGAAATTTGGTCCTCAGGAAAACTCACTCTCAATGAACATTATACGACATTGTGTAGACAAGCGAAGGTTTTGAGGTAAAATGCTACATGTCTACATAACTGGAAGTAAGCCTTTATGAAGGAGAGTTTCTCGAATATGGACTTTCGGATAAGAATTCATCGGAGTAATGTTGTGGTGTACTAATGGCCGTTTGCACTTTGCACCGACAAATTTAAGTGGAGCTTAGCTTAAGTGTAGCTTAAAATCCATGGCAACGATTATTGAGACAATGGTTGCCATGGATTTTAAGCTACGCTTAAGCTAAGCGCCGCTGAAATTTGTCGGTGCAAACGGCCATTAATCATTCAGCAAAATTGAATGTAGGTACTTCGAATGATATTAAATAGGAGCATATTTCTAGAGAGAGTGTTGTTTTGGACCATGGACGAATTTTTCAATAATGGGTAATATTCCGGCAGTGAATATTTCGCGGACGAATACCCAGGTGAAATCAGTTTACCCTGTTACTTTGCTGAAGGGAAATATTCTGGAATATATAATCTACAATTTTCCGAGCCCCGTTTTTCAGAATAAATTAAAAAGGCTTTAATCAAAAACAATCTCGAAAGGGAACAGTACTTGATGGAAGTCTTTGGAGTAATCTCAGAAATCCCCCCCCCCTCCCCACTCCGTGCCATTTTTTTTAATTTTTCTTTAAGTAAGTTAGTCCTAGTAACAAAATTTAATAACGTAAATTATTATACGAAATCTAATTCTCTAAAATATTGTCTCGAACTCTTTTCTAGCTAAAATTTTTTTGGGTTTTTTCAATATGGCGACAGGTGCGGAGGAGAAGGAATTATGCATATTGCATTTTAAACATTTAATAACTATCCTATACAACCTATAAAAAATGTAGAACTACCGGACCGTGTGTAAGGTAACAGCCCTCTATTCGCTAGATTATCATGGTAATTAGTGGCGAAATTTAACCTGATGGGTCCCTATTATCATTCACTACTTTTGAATCAGTTCGTATGCCTATTTCGGGAACATCCTAGCAACCTTACGACTTCAATGGAAAATTCCATTACGCATTATCTTAAGAGTGGTCGAAAATCGGTTTCCTGAAGGGTTGCACAGAATTTCGTCGTATAAAGAAGTAGCAAGGGAAAAAATAGCAGTAGGACCTTTACGAGGTTTAGAGAAAGCAAATATTTCAGACACTATGTGATTTTTTCTTCGCCGGTTTCTTCTGATTTATCACGCTACAACTAAATGGAGAGCTGTGTACACTACATAATATAACAAATGTAAAAGAAGCAAAAACTGAATTCTGAAAGGTCTTTTGAATTTTTCTTATGTACACTCATACCAAATAAGAAATCAACTGGCAAAATCACAATAGAAAAATTTCCCGGTTTTTGTATAGGACCGTACAGACTTATAAGCAGACAGATAAACAAGTTTTCAGTCGAAAGACTTTCCTTTCTTATTAAAAACAAAACCCACAACTCAAAGCTATTAAATTTTTGTATGCTGTCAATTGAATTCCTTAACAAGCATACATTACAATTCCAAAATTTAATTTTTGTAAATGCTAATCAACTTTTTACGTTCTCACACTTTCTAATTCTGCTCCGGTCCATAATTCCTATACCATAAAGAGATAAATAATATCGTTTTCTTGTAGTTTCCACGTTTGTATAGAAGTTTCTTTGAACTTCATGTTTTAAATGACATTCTTGGAGCAAAATTGTGCACAACGACCGTCGCCATCTTTTTAAAATATTTCTGGTCACCAGTGGCGTAATTAAACTTACGTTTTTTTAAATGGAACGCCACGTATTTTATTGAAGAATTGGTACTTCAAGAGTACATTGTAACATATTATACCATTAAGGCTCCTCTGTAGTCAATCCGCCATATTGGAAAAATAGCTAAACTTTGAATTTTTTGCAATAAGTAGCCTATACCTTGGAGGGCCGCCAGACGGCCATCACTTTTAGATGTTTTAAGGCCCCCCTCTTTTTTACCCTTATCAAAATAGGGAGTTCGGGGAAGAGAGGGACTAGTTTTATCCATACTCTAATGAAAGGTCTCAACAAAAGGAATCCATTTTTACCTCTTCGACGCTTCATCATGATCGGTTATAATTTTTATCTCTATAGCGAATTGCCGGAGGAGGTACTCACAAAGGGCGATTGGGACGTGTGGAACAAATATATCCATTGGTAAGATCAACATGATAAGAGCGAATACAGTTTGTCGGAGGAGAGGCAGAATGAATCGTCTGGACGAGACATCTATTGATGAAGTCGAAGCGAATATCTTGACAACAGAAGAGCCTTATAACCCAACTATTTACTAAGCTATTTCGGTTTAAAAAATGCACTTTATCTGCACAAGAGTTGTGCACAATTTATAATTGTTTCAATATGATCTGATATCAACAAGGATGAATACTTGGTCGTCAAAGAAATAGAGGAATGCCCAATTTCAATTTTCACTACTGAATTAAGGATTTAAAAAACCGAATTATGATACCGCACAAACGATGCCAATATCGATACTTACAGACCAAAAGGTGTAAATTCGATTGCTTGATGTCCATGTGATATCTCATGCTTTTTGGTGCCGAATATGGTTCTACCCATAAAAATGGAAGATAGGTTGCAATGACAATATGTATAGACATGTGTTATTGTGTTAGTTACATTTTTACCAGCAGTTTTGTCTGTTCGTAAAAAACCTTCATGGGCCGTGCATAAATAAAACGAATACGCTAACTGTACAATTATTTTTTGAAAAGATAAGAACTTTTTTTAAATAAGTAAATAATAACCTATTAATTATAAAAATGTCTAAATCAAAGTTGATCAGTAAAATTGATTAAAACAAATAACAGGAAATAATAATAAGGTGTAATTAACTAACAATCTATTGGGAAATGTTAGCAAACATTGCGAATTTTCTCCACTAATTACCTTAGAATCAAGTAATTTACAGAAGATCTCATTATAGACAAATGGAGTAAAAGGAACAGGTATTTGTGTAGCTTTATTCAAATATTGACTACACCTTTTCAATAAACTTGTTTACATAATTAGTCCTTGATCATTATACCTGGTCTATTGTGTTTAACAATAAATGAAGAAAACATGCAAAACTGAAAAGGATAGAAATATACCGTTTTCGCACTCCACGAATATACGTAGAAATGTGTATTGTTGGTGGTCTAACCAATTGCAATAACATTGAAATGCAAATTGACTACAGAGGAGCCTTAACGATTTCGCTGTTATAACCTTTCTTTCTCAAAATTTTTCTTTTTTTTTCAAAATTCAAAATTATGGCATGTTTTATTACAAGAAAATGGAGAAAGAAAATGTCAAGGTTAACAAACTAAAATTTTTTTCGTCAAAACGGGAATTTTGATTTTGTGAAAATTATACCAGTATGTTATATTAAAAAATACAAACTTTTCGAGTACTTTCCAATCCTAATACAACATGCCACTGGTGACCACAAATATTATAGAAACATGGCGACGGTAATTTTGCTCCTATCTTTTATGGTAAAGGGGTTATGATTCGAGGGGTCTTAGATGCTACCCTCTGTGTAGAAATTCTTAATTGATTAAAGTCCTAATCATGTTCTACAATTTCCCGATTTACAAAAAAACTCGGCAAAATAAATGTTTTGACAAAAATCCAAAAACCAGTCGAGTTTTATATCGAAGAAGGATAATTTTTATGGAAAAACTAATTCTTACTGTGTGATAGGAGTCAATGATCCATAAATTGGGGTTTTCATTATTTACATAACCGGTTTCAATTTTTTAAAGTTCGTCGATAAGTTCTGAGAAAGTGTCAGAGTCTGAAAATTAGTCAATGCTCAAAGAAGGTTTAAACTAACGAATGTATTGCTCGAAATGACCCAAGAAGGGTTTGGAGGAAATCTAAGGCCGTATGTGGTTACCTAATTTTGTTCGAATAAATAAATAAAACGGAACAAAACGGAAAATTATTCCAAAATCCGTGTTTTTTCTCTCTAATATACCTATTTTGAGCCAATTCGTTACCACGCACGAGATTTACAAAAATTGTATGTTCCATTAGATTTCAGCCGCAATTAACACATGAATTTGGTGTTTTGGATTTTTTCCTTAAAAAGCTCTTTCATGTAAACGAGGGACGGATCACGTAGAGGGACCAGTGGCATAGCATGCCCAAGTGGCGTCTAGAGCAAGTATTAAAATTGTGCTCCTTCGTAAATTACCTTAGTATAAAAGAAGATTTGAAGAATCGCATACGATTTTCAGTAGGGGGAATTTTTTGTGCATCGCACGAATCTTTAAATCAGCTCGCATTCAGAAACGCGATCCCGCTCATATTGAAAAGTACTGATTCTTACACTCGTAGAGATCGATTGACGAAGGTTTTACATCGCTGTCTCTCTTCGTTCGCGAGTTAGACGAGGAACAGACGAACAAACAGACAACACCAGGAAAATGACACATTACTGGCGAGGAAATATTGAAGTGCGAGGCCCTTTGGGGCCGAGTACTTTAATTTTCGAGGCAAGTAATGTGTCATTTTATTGACGAGTTTTGTATGAAATTTTACCCGAAATCGTATTTTAATATAACATTTCAATTTGTATATAAAACTTTTGATTAATGTGAATCTGTCAGTGACGACAGGAATCATTATAGACATTACAAATGTCACAAATGCGGCCGGTAAAGTGACGGTGCGGCCGGTAAAGTGACAAGCGACAGGAAACGTAGTCTGCTCTGCCTGGCTCTGCCTCTGTCATGGAAACTCAAATTTCCTGGCAGAAAGTAGGCACGAAAATGAAGGTTTCAGGATGATTTTGGGTAAAATTAAGAAAAGTAACCTAAACCTTCAAATAACCTAATACCCCACACTGCTGGGTGTCACAGTCCCTTGGAATCGCTTACGAATTTTTGCTTTAGAAAAGAATCCACATGGGAGTGTAACTCATCAAGCTGTAGAAAATGGCATAGAGGGTTTTTTTTCCGGGGGGTTATTGTCTCCCGGATTTTTGTCGGGGGGTTATTGCCCCACGGGGATTAATAAAGAGGTGTTTTTGTCCGAGGGAATTTTGGTTGGGGGTTATTATCCTGTACCGGTCATACATTACCCAAAATCGTCATGAAAGATGAAACCTTCATTTTCATGCCTACTTTATGTCAGGAAAGTTTAGTTTCCATGACAGAGACAGACCAGTCTGTTTTTCCTGCCGCCTGTCACATTACCAGCCGTACCTGTCACTTTTCCGGCCGCACGCATCATGTTGGTAAATGTCTGTAATGACTCCTCGGAAATTAAAGCCAGTAATGTGTTATTTTCCCGATTTTTATGTAAATAATTATTAATGCACATATATAGGATTTCCCAAAAGTTCTAGGGCGGAACTACAAGTTTCAAACGAGGGAAGAAAAAAATCTGAACATTTCTGGATCAGTAAAGGATCATTAAATCGATATTTTAAATGCTTCAAAACTTTCATACACTGGGGAGTTTTTTAGGGGGTTATAAACCCAAAATGTTTAAAATTTCCCCTTATTATTAAGCACATCCCCATAAGTCTTTTTCTTTCATCAACTTAACAAGTATACACGTTAAAGAAGCGAAGCATTTCATTGGAAGGATTGAATAATTAAATAAAACAGGGAGTCGCCGGAATTAGCGGTGTTAAAATTTTGAAAAAGACATGCTTCGAGGGATGCTTCATCCATCTTCACTCAGAGAAGCAGACACAATCACCATCTGAAATGCTTGTGTTACTACATTTTCTTATGGCACATAAGAATTCGAAAATTCTTACTATTTGAGTGACATAAGAAGTGATACTCGTTTTCATGTTAGCGTTTTAAGGTTGTAGCTTTAGGACATTAGACGAATTCGAAGGAAATCCGCCCCACTATGATCTGAAAAACTATTCGTAATCAAATGAGCTCCTTCGATAATTTGTCACTGCCCCTGGTTACAAAGTGATATTACGATTACATTTTATTAAACAGTAACGTGCAGAAATGATGTAGGCAACAAAGGACGGAAAGTGCGAAATTAAACGGTTTTCTTTCGGATTCAATTTTTAAACACTCACTTACTAATCCCATTTAAAGGACGTAAATAAATAATCAAAAAAAGGTATTTTGTCAAACGATATTGATAGAGTCCCGTCAAGATGAGTGAAAGAGAATGTCATTTATCTTAAAGTTAAGCACGTACCTGTGATTATCGTCGTTTTCCAATAAAAGCAGAAGGCAGCGGTGTTCGTCCTTATGGGAAATTGCACGTTCCTCCGTTCTATTTGCCAACTTTATAGCGCAACAGTTCATTTTTTCACCTAAAACGAATTAAAATTAAGAAAGCTGCCTACCAGAAAATAAAACATCTTCAGAAGTGATACAGGTTTTTATTCACAGAGACATTGAAAAATTGAAAACAAGTTTAGTCTAGACAGAATTACCAAAAATTTTAATGTTTTTAGATGATTTATGATGTCTGCATCCTAAACCGCTCTTAAAATGTAATTTGCAAAACATTAATGACTTTTTCTTAAATCGACTCTTTGTTTTATAACTTTTTTTTACAGCGAAGGTGATATAAAATCTAAAGATATTAAAAGATAATTTGAATAATATTTTGTTGCTGATGTTCTACGAAAAACTGTCAGTTGCCGAATAACAGTTTCTGTGCAACTTGCTGAAATTTAATAAAAGGCACAACAGACCTAATTTGATTTCATTTCACACGTGTACAACTTTCGGCCCTTGTAAGAAAACGCGTGCGGTACGAATCTTTATAATGTAAATCACTTCTTCCAGCGGAAAACCACCAACACCATCACATTTTTTAGTATCTTAAGCGCCTGGCTTATTTCCATGCACGCAACCAGTTCAACACTGAAGACTGGCAGTTGGTTGCCGTGAATTGAGATACCTTGCGTGCATTAGGTTTACTTTTAAAAGGGAATAAACGCTATCCTGTCAGAATATTTAATTGCCGGTATTGATGTATGCAATACCACCTTCATGTGCGTGCTTTTGATAATAGACGAATTTCATAAATCATTAAGGAATAGATTAAAATGTCCGCACCAATCTATCGTTATAAAATTATCGATTAACCCCAAAACATAATTACACCCTCAATACAAAATTGCTAAATGAAGACCTTTAATTAGAATTATTTTGGTGCCCGAAACTAGTTTCCAAAATGTCTTTTCCAACCACGAAAGTGACACTTTTCTTTTGCGTGGCAATACGTTTTAGATCGTCTATATTTAGTACTTCAATAGTTTATTTTCATGCATTATCCCCAATAGGTATATGACATTTGCACACTGTACGTGATTTCTAACTCGCGAACAGGACATTAACAGTCAATGGTAGATTAAATGGAAAAAACCACCCCCTACAAGTCAGTTTTGCAGTAGAAATTCTACCAACAAAAAGAAAGACAACAAATCGGAAACGATTGGCGCATAAATCAAAATAACTAGCTAAACGTGCGTTTCTTTTTATGTAAAATTTGTAGACCGACAAACCTTAATATTTTTAATTTCCTGTATAGGAAAAAATGGAATGGCTGTACTGCGGACTATGCGAGTGTCACGCAAAATAGTTAAAGTGACATATTCGCCATAAAATAGGAAGTAAACTTTAATTTCCGAAATTGGCCAACGTAATTGGTAACATCGGGTATTGTTACTTTAAACGGTTCTAATTATCCGCCATTAGCAGGTATACACGCAAACAACCCCTCAATTACCTACAAATGATAAAATGTCTAACTTTTATGATGTATATCAAATTACGTTGCATTTTCGCAGTAATTCATCAAGTCGCACGGAGCCAAGGCACAGAGAATTCAATTGCACAAAATTAGTTAATTGAAAACTTATTTATAGATGGGACAATAAACTCGTATTTTTATAAGTTTCCCCGCTTTTGGAACGTTATCTAACACAGATATTTAAAGCGCCTACCACGGGGTGGTACCTACCTACAATTTAAAAATCACTACAATTAACTTCCTCCTAATTTACTATCAACAATAAAAGCTAATAACCCAATTTACGGTTTTATGCCGTTTATTGTAAGAACGCCGTTTGTTTAGCGCACTTCAATAAACTGACACGTCGTCGTCCCAGCACTCGACCAAAAATTGCGTACATTCGTGGCCATCAGCAGTGGGTACTTATTTAATTATGGATATTAATTGGCCGTTATGTGTTAAACTAGGATAGTAACCTTTAGCGTTTATGCTGTACCTAAACTAACACTACGTAATATTGTTTAATTACCGTGTGATATGATTATGAGCCAAAGAAAATCAAGCAGTCTGTTGAGTGGATGAAAACACTTGCCATTTTGCTGTAAACGCGACGAGAGCAGTATGTAGAGCATTACACTTAAAAATCGGATGTCATTAAAAGATTCATTTGGATCTAGTTCAGGAAACTAGATATCATCTTCTCAGGACATCTCACTTTGTAAAAGTCATTTTTGTTGGTACTTCTAGTTGCATACGGTGCAGTTCCAGATGCCCTCTCAAGAATCTGATCACGGAAATTGGCCCCAAATGGACTTTCAATTTACACACATCATCGTTATACAGGATGTAGAACCATAGGTATTTCAATCATTTTATGTAATCAATTTATTACAGCTAAGTTGTAAATAAATTTCTTGTTGATTGTTCTGTTCTGCATCAATTAATGTGCCCATTTGTAGTTTTTTGTTGTAGGAAATCGAAGAAATTAAGGAAATTGTAAATCAGCATTTTAGTAAAAATCACTCGTGCCGTGAAATTATTGAAACAAAAATTAGATTTTTCCCAAAATGCTAAATTATAACATATTGATTTTTTTCCGGTTTCCCGAATTGAAAAATAATAAATGAAGACATGAGCAGACGCAGAATAATAATACCACAGATTTAAATATAAATCTGTGATAATACTAAATTTATCTACAACTGTGCTCTAAACTAATTAGGGGAGAAAAATATTTAGATATAAATAAATATATTAGCATTGAAATCCCTATGGTGCGTAAACCGTTTCTGACCTTGTAATACTGTTCTAGATGGAGTTTAGTAAAAGTTGAATTAATTTAGAATCACACTCCAGAAATGAGTTTCCAAAATGTACTCAAAATAGTTACACTATTTTAGATTTATTATATTATTACCCTAACGAACGTATCACGTAATGATAATTCAATGAGAATGCGACTTTTCAATGTGTTTTTCCTATGGTGCAAATTACAATACTTCTATAAATTTAAATAACTTTTGAATGATTAGTTTCCTTTCGACGTAAAATAAATTTTAATGTTTTCGAACTGCACTTCTCCCCATTTCCAAACATACATGTGTGGTCTTAGTGAAATGAAAAATAAATAAAAATAAAAAGAGCACAAAATTTAGTCCCAGTTAATCACGGGCGCGGCACTTTAGCGGCAGTGTATTATATTGTAGCATGGAAGCATTACTTTTCATACAATTTGAAAATGGAAAGATTTTACTGTAATTTTGACAAAGACTTTAACCCCAATTTCCCAATTTCATCCCAAGAAAAGATGGATTCAAGACTACATTAAAAGAAAGTATTAGGTACTAACATTGATATAGAATTGTACTTGTAGGTTACAATACTGTGACGAAGAAGATAGGTAAATAAGTAGCGAATGAGAAACTATTAGGTTTGTAGAACTATGGGCATATAACACTAGATTGCAAAAAGAAATGATAGTAGACGAGGCCATTTTACTCACTGGAAATTATAGTAAGAGTAGATGGACTGTATGCCATACTTTGGGCCGATGAATTGAGAATCGGTTGGTTCACCTTCGTCTAGCTAATTGAAGCTACTACTATGTAGAATCAGAAAGCACAATAAAACACCAAATTCAAGAAGAAATAGTATCAATCATCTAAACACCTTTATATACGATCGCTATTAAACGGGCTCGAACCGTTTGAGATATAAACATGAAAATTAGAACGATTCCATTTGAAATTTTGCCACATATTTTGAGGTTAAACATTTTTTTGCACATGGTTTTTGAGTGCAACCGCCATCTTAATTTTTTTTTAAATATCAACTTTGTTCATATAATACAAAAGCTTATTTTTTATCTTTCTTACTTTATGAATGGTCTGAAATTAGAAATTAATGGAGAAAAAACTCTGTCAAATAATTCTTATTTAACAAAATTAAGACTTATTTCTGACGTAATACAATAGTTGTAAGTAAACAAAACATCTTCCAAATAATAGAATAAAAATTTTAGGTTGCTATTTGAAAAAAAAAATGATTTAAAGAGCGTCGTTTTCGTTACACAGCGTGGCAAAAGTTTTTTTTTGCCTTGTCTATATGTTGTGATAATTGTTTCAAATTTGATACATCAATATTATTTTTTAGAATCTCTACAATATATAATGAAAACAACGCCCTTTACGCCATGCATATATTGTCTTATTTTGATGAGTACTATCACCGCCTGAAATGTCTGTATGACATTAATTAACACCCCGCAAAAAATAGATTGCGCATTCGCAAATTCAATTCTTATTTGTAGACCAATTTTTTTGAAATTTTTACAGAAGATGCTTCTTATAAAAGAAAATTTAACTCGTATGTCACAGAGCTGGGTAAAGCCCTGTTGTAAAGGGCTTGAAGCACTAAGCACCGAGCACTTTGTTTTGATAAAAGTGCTTGCAAGCCTTAGAGCTTGGAATTACCAGGCACTTTCTAAAGTAATTGAAAATACAAAGCACCAAGCCCTTGGAAAGTGCTTGAAGCCATTAAAAGTGCTTGAATCACAGTAATTGACAATATAAATTAATATAAATATAAACAATATAAAGCACCTTTCATATTATTGGAAACCAGGGTTTCTAGTCTATAACTTTTGATTGAGACGTCTGATCGAAAAAGTACGAATTGATTTGGATTCTACGCACCCAAATTAATAAGAAAAAGTGTTTTCCCGAGAAATTTTGGTGTAGTCGATTTTTGGTAAAAAAGAAAGGTTATACACTGCCTTTTTTTGAGCCCCGAAAAAAAAATTGTCTCAGATCGACCCGGAAAAAAAATTTTCTTATAGAATGTGGCCTGTAGAATCCATAATTTCAAACAGTTCCAAGATTGGGCTACTAGTTCAAAAGTTACAGCCCTTTGAATTTTCTTTCGAAATTGGTTTCTAGTGTATAACTTTTGATTGAGAAGTCTGATCGAAAAAGTACGAATTGATTTGGATTCTACGCACCCAAATTAATAAGAAAAAGTGTTTTCCCGAGAAATTTTGGTGTAGTCGATTTTTGGTAAAAAAGGAAGGTTATACACTGCCTTTTTTTGAGCCCCGAAAAAAAAATTGTCTCAGATCGACCCGGAAAAAAATTTTCTTATAGAATGTGGCCTGTAGAATCCATAATTTCAAACAGTTCCAAGATTGGGCTACTAGTTCAAAAGTTACAGCCCTTTGAATTTTTTTTCGAAATTGGTTTCTAGTCTATAACTTTTGATTGAGAAGTGTGATCGAAAAAGTACGAATTGTTTTGGATTCTACGCACCAAAATTAATAAGAAAAAGTGTTTTCCCGAGAAATTTTGGTGTAGTCGATTTTTGGTAAAAAAGGAAGGTTATACACTGCTTTTTTTTGAGCCCCGAAAAAAAAATTGTCTCAGATCGACCCGGAAAAAAAATTTTCTTATAGAATGTGGCCTGTAGAATCCATAATTTCAAACAGTTCCAAGATTGGGCTACTAGTTCAAAAGTTACAGCCCTTTGAATTTTTTTTCGAAATTGGTTTCTAGTCTATAACTTTTGATTGAGAAGTCTGATCGAAAAAGTACGAATTGTTTTGGATTCTACGCACCAAAATTAATAAGAAAAAGTGTTTTCCCGAGAAATTTTGGTGCAGTCGATTTTTGGTAAAAAAGGAAGGTTAAACACTGCTTTCTTTTGAGGCCCGAAAAAAAAATTGTCTCAGATCGACCCAGAAAAAAATTGTCTTATAGAATCCATAATTTCAAACAGTTCCAAGATTGGGCTACTAGTTCAAAAGTTACAGTCCTTTGAATTTTTTTCAACATTGGTTTCTAGCCTGCTGGAAACACTTTAAAAAACACGCTAGAAACAGTACTTCCGCATCGTAATTATACTGGAGGAATTAGTGGTTTTATCGCTAAAGTTTTGCTTGTCCAAATTTTCGTTTAAAACGATTAGGTAAACAAAAAAATGTTGTTATCGGTACAGTACTCTCCCCGTACCCATGGGTAATGACTAATGTAGAAGTAATAACTGCATGTGCTATAAAAGTAGGTACTACAAGAAAAAAATCCAGAATGTTGCTCGGAAATTCCTTGACACTTGTTACTTGTAAGTACGTACCTACCTACCGAGACGTATCTTCTGAAAATTCGTGATAGTATGTTACGTGAAGAAATGCACAGAGAAAATTTGTAAACTTTTACTATGTAGGTAATAATTCTTAATTACAAATATAAAAGGACAATAAAAGATAACAATTCCTTATAATCAAAGTAATACAGATATAAGGGTTAAGACTTAATTAAAAAAATAACTTGCAAACCAAAGTTTAAACTTCTACTATTCTTGGTATTTACTATTTTGGCGGTTTGATATTATTTTCTGGCCTTTTATAAAAATGTTTAATTTGGTGGCAAGTGCGTGGTAATTCATTAGGTACTTTTTTTGCCGTTCAGGTAATGTATTTTATGTATTATATACGCGGCAGTAAATTATCTGATTATACCTATCGTAATAACTATAACAAAACTTAACGTATGCCGGAATGCCCTGAATATGATAGGGCAGCGTTAATAAATGGCAGAACTATTACCTCTTCCTTTTTTTGTGCGCGAAATCCTACGACCCCTTTCACAGGAAACCACACAATACGAAAAACAAGAAGTCAAAAGTGGGATGTGCAGACTGCAGACTAATTACTAATGAAGCACAGAACACGTAGGTAACGTCAGAGTAGGAGTGAAGGAATGAGTAAGACTAAGGGTTTTCAAAATTCCTCACCTAATTCACGATAAGAGCTTCGTTATGAAAGTGCTTGAAGTTCTTTGAAAGTGATTTAAGCTCTTTGAAAATGCTAACGCGTCGTCCAGCAACTATCTTCCTCGTCCCGAAAACTGACATTTTTTGTACTAATGAAACAAATAACTATTTTCGTCTTCTCATGATTTCATTTCATGATTCATCATTTAATTTGGGGGACCGGTTGATAATCAGAAAAATAGACGACATATCGAACAATTACGTTAACCACTGTTAAACATACATAATAATCTGAAATATATCCCTTACTTTATGATACAAGGTGTATATTTTTATATGTTATGTTGGAACCCTTAACGTATAAATACATTTAAATCCCATAAATACGTATAATTTTATATGTATTCATAAGTGTACAAATTTTAGGCAGTGGGGCACCCCTCGTAATTGTCACCGATAATCGCAACTTTAACGATGAAAAAAGCCTTCGTTACATGTCAGACGATATCAAAGTACCTACAGGATCAAGAGGATTTAGATGTCGTTTTGTGATTAATCACTCTTGTAACTGCAATATAACAAAACGTCAGTACCTTGACATTGAAAATGTCTGATACTGTACGAAGTCAATTTTGGGAAATAAAACTGTTTGGCTGGAAATATTTAGCTACAAGTTATAAAGATATATAAAAGTTTTAGATCTTCCTTATAGTTTTACGAGTTTTGTCTAGACCACTTTAATAATTTTGTTCAATTTATATAACTATGTTCATTATTAAAAATTGTGTTGGAAATAAATGCGTAAACAAACGTAACAAGTTAGTCCGAAATAAACACAAAATGTTCGCACGTTTTTTATTTGGTAAATGCGTGCAATTTATCAAAATCATGCGCACAACTAACCGTCATTTGGCGTTATCCTTCAGGATACTGGTTTACCGGTTCGCTAGGTCCTACAGGACCGCCAGCAGGATTGTGGTATCAGGGTCGCAGGAAAACGGGAGAGCGGGAATTCTGAGCTTGTCGCGGGATGGCTATGTATAATAGATGTGGTGAACGCAAGGGATTAACCGCCACCTCCGACAGTTGTACGAGGGAGAGGGAGCTAATGGATAAATGGTGAAATTATGTTATTAGTTTATCCCGTGAATGTAATCCGTTAATAAAATATCAATCTGTTAATAAAACAAACAACGCTACGCGATGCACATTTTCAAAATTGACATTACATTAGCGTAAACGTGCCTAATGATTTTCTCAACGTGTGACACGTGCGGTAGCTGTTGTTAAATTGGATTACCTTGAATCATCGGATTCTGTTTGAAATACGGATTTATGAACTCGCGAAAGTTATGAAGAAGAGTATTAACGCGGTAGGTCAGTTTTTAGGGGATGGGAAAATCCTCAAAGTTTGAGAAATTATAGGACGCGTCACAAAAGTTTTTCTTTCGATTCCCTTTAGTATCAAACCAGTCCACTTTAGAATTTGTTTTCCTTTTATGAGATTGTTGTTCTTTTGGGGTCTTTCTATGAGAATGATGAAATGAATGCCGGATAAATTTCATGCACTCTGTACAATGATCCTACCGTATTTTTAAAAGCGTGTTGCATTTTGTTATATTTCTTTAACATGCTAATCAATGATTCCCTGTGAACTGTTCAAACAATATCGAAATGTGGATGGAGTATCCCAAACATTGGGTGTAACCCTATTTAGTAGTACAAACACCGAATATTTCAATTTTACACCCTGTACTATTTATGCATAGAGCTTTCATTAGATGGTGTACGTTTAAAGAAAAGTATTTAGTCTTCCGTTGCATCTTATAAAATAATAGACGTCTAATAGCAAATTCCATATTCTTAATCCAGGAAAAATACTCTATCAAATGACACAAAAAGTAAAAATGTCTTCCATAAGAAAAAACAAAGTTGATGATGGTTAACAGGTGACGAAACGTCAGACATAAAATTTAAAACTAACATCTTGTAGAGGGAAAAAGTGACCATAATAATGTGCTATTTACTTTGAAATATCTTTTTAAATAAGTTCAGTAAAAAATAAAAACAATTTTTCAAAATTTTGCCAAGTTTAAACCTACTATTACAGTTTCCGAGATCCCCATGGTCGCCCTCGAATTTGAATCAGCCTGTTGCATTGTACGGTGTGACAACAGAGTACCGGGTGGATACTCATTTATGATTCCGATATATGACGGATCTACCTCAGGGATGCGAGGTGTTCAAAAATGGAATTAAAAAGGTTGAAAAAAGAAGGTGTAAGAGTAGTGCATATAATAAAATTTGGTGGTAGAGGAGGACCAAATCTTTTCCTGAAATCTCTCGGGAATGCCTATTTTCACGGGTGTGAGGTCGATGTGGCTTATAATAAGGTTGAGGACTAAGGGTAGGATTCTTGGGTTATTTCTGGAAGAGGGAGGTGTGGTGGTTCACCTGCTTCAATATAAAGAGTTTGGGAAGGGCTAGACTTAAAGGCTCGGATGCAGATTCTTTGGATTACATTAAGTAAATTTAGGTTGGAAGGCATATAAAGTATGCTGCCATAATCCTGTCGCGAGCAGATTAATGTTCTGTAGATTCTTCGTTAGCTCCTCACTGATAATGAGCTAGTGATTTTAGGATGTTAAACCTTTTGAAATAGTTTCCCTTAGTTTGAGCTATTTGGAGTCTCCAAGTGAGCCTTTTGTCGAAGGTGACACCAAGGAGTTTTTCTAGAGGGGTTACTGGTGAGTTTTCCTAAACATTCCCCAGCTGAGGAAATTATGCAGTTGGTAATTCTCACTTACTGCTACATCAATATTATTTGTGAATATTAATTTGTTTTTTTTTTCTTTGACACATAAGCTAAATAGTCTCCAATAAGCATTAGCAGTTTTCCATTTGGTGATCATATTAGCTATTTATGGTTTATTATCTGTAATGCGAATGGGAAAATAATCGCTATCAGAAAGGCAATATACAGTATTCCAGGAGAAAAGTGGAAAGATTTTTGGATCACAACAACTGAAATCGATTGCTGAAAAAGTTTCTGATATGTTAAAGTGTGTGTTTACTACCATTTTTTAAAAGATTAATGCTGCAGTTAGTAATTGAGTTTTCTACGATTTTACCTGCCGTGATCCCCCCGTCGGTCTGTGAGCATTAAAATTTCCTACTAGGATAAAAGGAGCAGGGAATTGGTTTATGAGATCAGATAGTTCTGTTTGGGTAAAGTTATGATTTGAGGGGATGTAAATGCTAGAAATACTAACTATGAAGGGGCACCAGGGTGTGATTGCAACTGTTTCAAGACTAGTGTTGCTTGACATGGAACACCACCATAGACCAAACGGTAGAGGCCTTAGGGATTCCCATGGGAAGATGGGAAGCATGGAGCAGAAACATCAAATGAAGATAGAAAGCAGACGAATATTGGATGTGGAGGAAGAATCAGACATAAGCACAAGTAGCCAAGAGGAAGAAGAAGAGGGGACAGGAAACAGCACAGAGAGAGTACAACAATAAAAAAGGGGAGGAACAAGGGGAAAAAGGGGGAATGGAACGAAACCAAAGGATAGTGACATCGGAAACTGATGAACGTCCGGAGAAAGCAGTTGCATATGTCGCGGCCCAGGGCGATGGCAACAAAGTAGTGGAGAAGCACCCCTGTTAGTGCCTACCAGGGGCACATCCCCACGACAGTTGACTAAATCCTGGGACAAGCGGCGACGCCAGGCAGGCATATGTCAAAGTATCAAGTATCAAGTTGGTTCATGACCTCATTCAACCAAGTGTCTCTTTACTAAAAAGGGTTTGTTAATAGGAGAACTACCTGAAGACGTTTAAGAATAAGTGACACACCTACAGAGTAATATTTTCAATTCTAAAGTCAAAAATAAAACAATCAATTTGTGCATAAATCAAAAGGTTCCCCGAACAACTAATTTTGATGTTTACAAATGGAATGTCCCTTTGCAAAAATAACCCGAACGAGATGCGTTAAATCTGTAGGTCAGGGATTGTTTTCTTTTTAATTTATATACAGAAAGTTATTGATATCCACATCACCGAAGGTGGATTATACCTAATACATAACCAACCCTTCCCGTCCTTCTGCAGTCCACCCTCAGTCAACTCTATTAAAGCAAGTATTGATTAAAGAGAAGGTGTCATTTTTGCAATAATGTGTACAATCGCAGCCTACGTTGCTTGCTTATTTGTGATTGAAGTTAAACACTTCGAAGCAAACATTTCCCACAACCTAAATAATTTGTAAATTGCTCAAGAATTAATAATTCAAACTGTAGCCGAGTTGAGGTACGGGAAATACAAATATATACACGTACCAGTACCAACATATATACACGCCGAAGTCCGGTGAGTAAAGATTACGAGTTTCGTTACGTTACACCACTAGCTGCCTCTAAAATAAACAGTACGCTCAATATATATAGAAGGTCCTATTTAAATCCCTTCTGGGACAAATAAAGACTATCCATATCTCTAAAAGCGCTTTTATATGAATACCTCTCTTAACTACTCTACATGAAAATCCGGAAAAGAGCGTGTAAAACCACGGATTTTTATGTAGGGCCATCAAATTCATGAATGAATCTCTATAATTAAACGTGCGTGCGTACATTTTAACCGGGTTTATAATTACGCTTCAAGCTTTGATCTCGAGCTATTGATACAAGAACCCTTCAAGTGTACACAGGGTAGAAATCATTCGTAACTATCATTTCCTATTTTCAAAGCTATCTATTTCGGACCTATGTGCCATCATCAGGATATTCGATAAGCACACAGTGAATAAATCATATAACAAGTTCCATAATGAAAATCCAAAATCTGTCAGGTCTTTCTTGATTTTGCTCATCTATCTAGAAAAATGTTAGTTACCTTATATATGTATAATAGGATAGGGGTACCGAAATGGTTATCTGCAACTCTAAAAAAACTGATACAAAGGTATTAATAGAATCGTAATTTAAAAAATTACTGTGCATAAGATTCTGTGTCTCATTACATGTTGAAAATACAATCCAATACAAATCATATGTTTAAAAAATATACCAAGAACTAAGGATCGCCAAATAACGGGCGTTGAAATGAGTTGGTGTTGAGTCGCCTTTTGGAGATTATTGTGAACCGTTGAACTGTTTCGACATAACTTATGACACCGTTTGGACGCCGACATTTTCCGAACAGTAAAATTTTAATCTGTGGTTTTAATTAATTAAGAGACGTGACCTGCGACTGCAAAATAATTTTTTAATATTTTCTTGACAATAAGCGAAATTTAATTGTGCCAATGGGGTAATTTTTCTTTTGCTGAAAACATCTGCAATATTTTTAAATAATTTGTGCTTCTCCCAAAACCATAAAACCCTGAATCCGCCTCTGGTTGCTGATTTTGAACAGTACATATCATAAGTCCTTGCCACCTTTGAACGAGGTTGGTCACTTCCCAAAGGAAAATGACAAACATATAGGAAATGAGCTACTTTGTGGTAGAGTAACTTTGGATCCTCCACTCAAAAATGAAATGTCTTTCCCTTGCTTCTATCACCAAATTCTAACGTCGTAATGTTATGAAAATGCTCTACAAATAAGAAAATAAACTGGTACCTAACAAATATAGCAAACGAGCTCCGGAAAATTTAATGAGTTCTTCCTTGGGCGATGATAAACATAATAGTGAAAACAGAATTTGAAATTTCGAAACCATTCGCGAGTTATCATGTACGCAGACGGACGGACGGACGGACGAAAGTAGGAAGAGGTAAGCTCTCCCCTCCCCATTTTTTGTGTGCTTGCGTTTGGCCATTTTGCTCCGGGGTGTATAATGGCACTAATCTGCTGTGGGCATTTTGAGAGTGGTAAAATTGAAAATGTACTTTGTCCACTCTCCCATCGCTAATGTATTTTGTTGAATTTTTGAATAACATAAAAATAATCCAATTTGAAGACAAAAATATGAACGCACTAACTACTGTCACTAGTTTAATACCAGGCGTAGGCTATGTTTACACGAACGAAAAAAATAGTATATTAAGATACAAGTGTATAATCAAGTCTTTAAAGCACGCGCAACGAGTTTAAGGGCACGACGCAAAGCGGAGTGCCTTTAACGTTGCAAGTGCTTTAAAGACCAATTATACACGTGTATCTTATAGTATTTTTTATTATACCTGCAGTATAATTTAAAAATAGGAAATACAATGAAGTCATATTGACGTTATACTCAAATACATGTCTAATTAAGTGGGCTGGGTGTTCGTAATTTCACGATTGCCATGGAAATGTCACTTGACGTTTGCTTATAAAAATCATCGTCTTTGTGAATTAAACGAGTAGATGGTTCAACTCTTATTCCATGGAGTAAAGGAAAAATCCTGATCTGGGATGCTACAGTACCAGACACTCTTGCACCATCATATATTCACTCCTCTTCCAAAGAAGCGGGTACAATTGCAAAACAAGCTGCTAAAAGAAAACTAAACAAATATAAGGACCTTGTGACAGATAATTACTTATTCGTTCCCTTTGCTGTCGAAACCCTTGGACCATGGTGTAATGAAGCAATATCATTTATTGAAGCTATAGGAGAGTTAATTAAACATAAAACCTACGACAATCGTTCAACGTTATTCTTAAAACAGAAAATTAGTATTGCAATTCAAAGAGGGAATGCAAGTTGCATTATGGGAACTTTCAACAATTCTTTCAGGCTAGAAGAAATTTTTTATTTACTTTAAATATTGTTATTGAAATTATTTGTGAAATGCGTTTTAAATTAAATTTCGTTATTAAACGATTTCCGTTGAAAAAGATAATACACCGTCCATTAAATCGATTGTCGTAAAATCTAAACGAACGTTGGTAGGTGTAAAATCCAAATCCAGTAAAGCCTATTATAAAGAATATGAAAAGTTGTTTCCATGGATGGAATAGGAAGTTACGAATAAAGTCTTAAATGCATCCATAATGCTGGCATATATGAAGGAAATGTCAAAGGTATTTTAATCTTCTATATTTTGGTGCATTCATTCAAAACTTTAAAACAGTGCTGCGATTAAAAAGTAGAACAGATTTGGAAGCATACCCTAAATTACGCGCGTTTGTGAAAGCTTCAACCAAAGGATAGGTACAAAAGCCAAAGAAATGTTCTGCATTTACAGAAAGCGACCTAAGAGGATTTTTTATTTCATCCAGATGACAGTTTCAAAAGTCATACTTGAAGTATCGTTACTTAGCAACTTTAAAGCACGTGTGTTTTAAAGGCCCTTTTTCGCACGCATTTGAGTGTTTAAAACGGAGATTGTGATTCAGGTATAATAAAAAATAAGTTCTTAAATTACAAATTGCTTGACTTACATTCATTGTCGACTGTGATACATTGTTCCGTTGATAAATATCTAGAGCGACGTACACCTCCCTTACGTTGTTTGTACTCATTTTCACGATATTAAACCACATTGGAACCATAGTAGCACTATAACAGTTCAAATAAATCTTAGAAACGTAAAATAGTTATTGGTAGGACAAACGAACCCGTTTTAATTGATAGCATTTTCAATTGAACAGAGTGCCAAGTAATTAACAACGCAATTAATAGACTTATTTAGTGTAATACACGTAAAATACGCTGAATAATTATAATTTAAGTACAATGGAGACTTTCACTACTTCCTATTATATCGATGGTGAAGTGAAAAAAATTTTCATATTTCAATTGTAAACTTAATACCTTAACCAGTCTGAAACAATAGCGCCTTTTCAAACATAGATAGCCCTGTTAAGTAAAGGCGCTCACTTCTAACTTTACAAAAATTACCACGATTATATTTCTTAAATTTAAAATGACAAAATAATTAAACTATTATTTAATATCTGTTTTGAAGACGCTACATTGATAAAATATAAAAACAATTTGGAAATTTCACATCAACTGAATGGTTGACATATTAATGTCATTATGACGGCCCTAAGTAAATTGCTCAAATACAAACACCCTATGTATAACTATCATGACACCCTGTATATTAAACTTGAAATATACCGACACACACGATACAATTTGCTATCATCGGTACAAAAACACCCATCGCAAATACGCTGTATATACACCCTGTATATTTACATGACAGAGCCACAGGAAAAAATTCAAATTCCCCGCACAAATTCAACCTATCGCGACAAAATGGCGGACAGCCGGAAATTCAAATTTATGGCGTAAGTCTATTTTTTAATTTACCGCGACCTGTGACATCACAAAAAAGTGACCTACTGACGGGCAGACGGATAGACAGGTAAAATCATAAATTGGCTTTTATAAGGTTTTGTATTTTATGGACCAAAGTGCGTTCAAAGAAGTCTAGTTTACATTTCTATGTAGATGAAACCTGCTTGGTCGTTTCCCCACTTATAGTGGGCTGTAGATCAAAATTGTGAACATTTTCTTTCCGAGGGCACCTTATAGATCTCTTGCAAGTATTTAAGATCCTAAGTAATGGCAGTGGCAAATGTCAGATTAAATCGACCCACTATCTATAGATGCAACTCGTTTGACTAATGGGGTTTAGATCAATTATAATTAGACATCTTTTGTCCAAAAGCCGCACTTTCTGACGATTATATCAATCATTCAAATTTTAAGACGGACAATAATGCGAAATAAAACGCGAGTTTTGCGGAAAAAGCGTGTGTACCTCAATTACATCGTATGCGGGTGAGTTTTTATGGGACAAGTGCAGTAGAACATATTCGGGAAGGATTACCGTTTTGTGGTAACCTCGGTAAATTAAGTAATCATAGCGGAAGTGTCTGGTAATCTTATTTACATAAGTGAAAAATGCATGCCTCACTTTCGAGGGCTCCCATAGGTGGCGTGTATTGATCACCATTGGAGTTCGGAAGAAAGATAGCTTTATCTCGAAAATAATCCTCTTGTAATATGCAGGTATAAAGTTGCAAATGTGGCGAAGCCTCTGTTTCGCCTATACCCTTAAATTACATTATTTCATTGTGAAGTGCTTCTCACTCACACCACTTTTTAAGATATAATCTTTGAGATTACTGATTCATTGAGCTCAGAGGGCCTATTCTTTCCTCGACGATCCTCATTTCGCCTGAAAATTTTTAACAAACCATTTCGGAACTGCATTGAAATTGATTTATATCACCGAAATTCGGAATTGAAACTCCTAGCTTAATAAAAGAAAAAACTAAACCAATTCCGTAGAATAAATGGGCTCGAATGTGTTAGAAATCGCAAACTGTAGAAAGGAGTGTACTACAAACATACAACGAAAGTACAACTTACTAAAGGGGAAAACTCGATTTCCTCAAACTCGGCCAACTGTAATAGTAAAATTTTTATTTGTCCTTTAAGATACTTTGGAATTAAACAAACAAGTTTTACGTAGGCATGGTTTATGTGAGCTGAACGTGGAAATCTGACCTTACTTAGAAAATATAGCAGAGAAAACTTTTATGCTTACTTTTTTTTACTAAATAAAATTAGAACTGACACTTGGGGTGCTTAACTCGAGATGAGATAAAACTTTTATGACTGTATTAAAAAATTCGGTTTTAAATTAATATTTAACGAAAGATAAATAAGCCGAATCTCCCGAGCGTATAACAAAATTTATATTGAGATCTTAAAGTCAATCGAAATTTTCAATCATTCCAATCTGCGAAATGGCGTAATTAAACGATAATGGATAAATCATCTTACGTCAGAATCTAACCCTCTAAATAACAAGTACAGCGGGAATATCTTGGGCTTTAATAGAAAAGCAGGTACATCCAATCTCGTAACATAGCAGAAGTGTCAAGCTCAAGTAAGCTTCATGCTGGACGCCGGACTGGAGTAGAGGTATTGATCTTTGAGAAGGGAAAGTTTACACCCCCTCGACCCCTCCGTTACCCTGCCCGTACAGTGCAGTTTAGAAGCCCACGGCCGCTGGTCATTTCAGCCAGGGCTGACTCGTCACATCTTTTGCATATTCTTTAAAATTTTTAAATTCGCACTTTTACGTCCGGAGTCTTCCCAATTTTTCTCTTACGCATTTCTCGATCCCCGACATGACCGATGCGATCATTTACCGCCCCAGACACGTTTAATTCGCTAAGAGTTCTTGCTTAATTCCCTTATTCTGCTAAGTTTTTCTGTTGATTTTGACGGAGAGGGATTATTAGTGTAACGAAATGCAGTGCACTATTCCGAGTGCTCATTTTGAATTAGGAAGAACCCGAATCTAAGATATAAAATGAGAGCTTCGACGCCACTGTCCTCATAGAAAAGGAGAAAGTCCAGCAACGAAGTCCGGACGGAAAGTGAAAGTCCTGCGGGAAGTGTAAAGTGCGGGGAGGGCGCTGTATCGATCTGAGCACCCCCCTCGTGGTCTTAGCAGCCCTTGCCTACAGCGGACACTCGGCCACTTGCTTATGCATTCATATGTTATAGCGTCTTTCGCACCGCGCTCCTCGCCTTTCTCCTCTAAATGTGTGCCAAAAAGATAATATTTACACTTTTCCGAGTAGACATTTTTCAGGGATAATGACAAAAAAAACTATTTGCGCGAATATATCTTAACGCAGATGTTTACGCAAAGGTCCCTAAATTAATGGCATAATCTAAAAGATCAAAAGCACATTGTTTTTGCGGACCTCTCTTTTTTTAGCACACATGAATGTTTGAATATTAAAATTCCTAAAGCATACGAAAATGCCCTTCCTTCAATATTAAGTACCGCCGCATGTTTTATTAGTGATACTCTAAAACATAAGAAAAACGTGTTGGGGATGGAAATGACCTCTATTTGAATGTATGCCGTTTTAGACAACCGGTCCAATCTTTCAATAACGCTTATTTAAATAATGTAAGTGTTTTCAATAAGCTACCTTCCCTAATCCTCCCAATTATTTCACGGTGCTGTTGTGTTCCACGCATATCTCCCAGTACTTTAATTTTTATCAGCACAATTTATTTCCGCTGACAAATACTTATAATATTCCAAGACTGCTACAAAGTGCAGCTTCACCAGATCTGTCAGAGGTGTCAAGTAGTACTTTGAGATAATTGAAAATTTAAAAACGAAGGTATAATAAATTTTAGCCGAATTTCAGCATTAGATATTATGTCAGGCTTTTGATGGAATACATTAAGCCATCCTTTAGCTCACATTACACAAACATTGACGATGCGCTTCATCGTTATTTCCAACATTATATCTTCAACCAAAATTGGACATCTCTATAGAGGACGGATTCTAGGTCCAGATCTACATTAAATATCCGAAAGGAAACTATAAAATTAGCACTACATTTGAACTTGTCGCAATTTCATTTGACGATGATCTATGTCTTTTTTGTATCAAGTGTAGAGCATGTTTCATACATTGGCCATTATCCAGTCCTCAAGTCTTGTTAATTTTTTTAAATTCTTACTCCCACCGTTTTTGTCCTAGAAGGTGTCAAATATAAACTTATTTATTATAGTGACTCCCAACATGGGACACTAATCAAGCCAAAGGACACGTGACGAAATTGAAAAAGACCTCGACCAAGCACAGTAAAAGCTGTTTAAGGGCACGCATCCTCAGCAACCTCGACTTACTGTCAAGGAAACTAAGATATTTTGCAATTGGTCTAATAATGCTAGAAATATAAGGTCTCACTCAGTTAATGAATTTAAATTTACGGTAGTCGAAACAATATCTGATTCTTCGGAATCAGGCACAATAGCAACACTAAGCTACGTTGGCGTAAAAGAAGTGAAGTGCCAATAGTCATCAACTCCAATATTTGGAATAATACCGATCCTGTACCAAAATCTTCTCCCATTGTTAAGTTAGTTATTAAATTAGGCATCACCTATATATCCAAAAGATCAGTACGATCCTTTAACGTAATATAGCCAATAGAATATGCGTCGGAACTATTTGCTACCGTACAAGAAGTAATTTGTTGAATAAATACCAAACCGAGAAATTAATTACTTAACATTTTAATTTCGACATGAAGTCGCAAATCATTTACAAGACGTAATAAAAAAATCTAATTCGGGTTTGGATGAAATTTCCAGAATTTCAGTCGCCTGGAATGAGGAAATCTCGCAAAGACTTAACGAGTTTTCTCGGCCCTTTGCGCCACACTTCCAGTAAAATAATTGCCTTGGTTCAGGACAGCCAACTCGATAATGGCCTAATCCCTGGCAATTAAAACACGCAGAATTAGGAGTTTCCATCGCATGAATAGGAAAACGTGGTGATATTTCTTTACTAGTGGTACAACTAAATCCAGGTTCCAATAATCGTAATGATGGTCGGTTTCGTAAACCGTGAAGTCGGTCTAAGTCGTGTTTGATATCCTGAAATCGTCGACATTCGGTTAGAAGTTCGGCTCTAATTTTGTTAAATAAAAAGGCAATAAATTTCGACGAATCAATCTATAACTTGTTCACATTCAGGAGGTGGTCACTTTAATCGCAAAAATAAGGCGTGAATTACTGCGAAATAAATAAATATTTTCAGTTGGACCTTGGAGACGAGTTTCATCAAGCACATCTTCCTCGTATTGTGGTGGTAAAAACTGCGCGGATGGAATGCATCCGCAAGCTTTAATATGCCAGCGCCTCTAAAACAAAAGTTAACTTTTATGTAATAGTAGAAATCCACAATCTGTTGTGTTAAAGCTATCCGATTTTTTGAGAGAACATTCAGAAAAACCATTGTGCCATTCGAAAATTTGGCGAAGACTGTAGTACGTCGATAGAGGTCCCACAATACAGTTCCGTCATCTAGTATTCTTAATCATAGGATGTCTGTATCCACCTTGAATTTGTATCCACACCATCGCCGTCAGAGGACTGTGTACACTGTGTTCATTTCAAAAGTATCCACCCTTAATGACTCTTGACCTGATGCGACTATTACTCTGAGTGGAAACACGTCGATTTAGATATACCCTTTCAAATTATGTATCACAAAGTAGAGGGTGCTTTTTTTTAATTTCGAAGTGGGGTGGCTGGGGGATGAAGGAATGAAACCTAAAGTTCTCTAGATACCATTTTTGAACTTCCCACTCAATATCTAAATCGACGTGTTTTCACTGAAACACTCAAAAATCGCATCAGGTCAAGAGTTATTAAGGGTGGATACTTTTCAAACGAACAGACAGTATAGTATAAGATATTGTAAATTCTGCTTTGGAGTTAATTTTCAGCAGGAGAACTAATCAGTAATTGTGTACCAATAACAGATAATTAAAAGCTAGTAGCCGGGAGTTAAATGTATAAACAAATTAGGAAGTTTGATAGGCGAAGGTTTCACATGGCTGTCTCTTTTCGTTCTCGAGTTAGGCGAGGAACAGACGGACGGACGGGCAGACAGACGGATTTACAGATGGATTAACAGATAAACGGCCAGACGGACGGACAAAACCATCAGATAAGGGTATTTCTATCGAAAAAATTTCCCTAAAGTGGGGTTTTCGACCCCTTTATCATGTAAAGCCTATTAAATTTTCCGTTTTTGTGTTGAATAAAGTTTTATTTATTTTATTTTTTGGACGTGTGATCGTGTATAACCTTTCTACGAAGTGACTTCTGCGCTTTCGTATTTTCTTTTATCCTCCATTATGCATTTTTTAGTTGTTTCTGATTATTTTACTAACTGCTTTTATTATTTTTCATCATCGATAGTGCAGTATGGGGCTGGCAACAAGAAAACTATGATGGTTTTTTACTTTTTCCTTCCTTCCTTCACATGTGCGTCGTAATGATTCATGAGTGATTCGACTCACATTAGAAGCCCGGATATACTACAACAGGCGATATCAAGCTCAAAAATAATAACAAAACTTCTTTCCCAAAGGCAGCAAAATGTAAGTACATACAATAAATTGAGATTTACAATAGAGTAAGTTATGCTGAATTAATACGAAAATCACGTCATGGGTGACGGTAACGAGTCAGCTAAATTATCCTTTAAATTTTTTAATAATGGTAGTTTATCGTAAAATATAGAAACAAAATTGATTACTGCTGAATTAGAAAACCGATCACGATAAGGTTTTGGGGGGACGGGGCAACAAATTTGCAAACATTTGAAAATATATTGGTACCTATGTCCAATGGCAAACGTTCACTAAACTATTAACACCAGTCCAGTTAAAAATCAATTAAACGCAAGTGCTAGCAAAATCTTTTACATGCAAATTTTGATTAAACATTTGCCAAGGCACGTCCGCCATCTGTTATAACCAAAATCTCAATGAAACCCTAAATTTTGAGACACTAACGGCCAGTTGCACAAAAAAAATAATCCAGGATTATTGTTTAATCCGGTATTAAGACATTTGATTGGCTTTATATTGCAGTAGGCAGCCAATCAAATGTCAAGTTTTAACTCAGATTTGGCAAATAATGTAGGATTTTGATTATAATTCGCTTTCCTGCAACCGGCAGTTAGTAGCGTTGATCACCTTCCCCATGATTCCGAAGAATTATTTAACAAATTTTTGATGAGCACCTAACATAATGCTGGTTGCGAATGGAAAATTTCTAGTGGATAACGTTATCGGGAAAACTCTTAAAAAACTGCCTCACTTATGGGATTACTACTTGATAGACAACACTCAAACTGTTTCTCCACATTTAAACTTAAAAAAACATTGAAATTTACCTCGTACCAATAAAATCGTCTGCATGACCTAGTTTATCTAACAATATACATACGCAGATGACATTTGCGTATATACAGAAGACAAAAAGCACCTGAACACCTATAAACCTCTTTATATTGCATTCATCCAGTTTTCTGAATGCGTTTACTAACAATATAAATATATGCACATTTACCAGGAAAATAACTCTGTTTCCTTCAGAGATTAGGCAGTATGAAATTTTTTTGACTCGACAAAAAGTTGAATTAGAAGTGCGAAATAAATTATCTATTGAGCAAAACAGAAAAGGTCCTAAACTTGTTACAAGCAATTTCACGTAACAAGTGGGATTCATCGCATCTTTTTTTTAATTTAAAACGTATGGGTAAAGATCGCATTGCGTCTCTAGGAAAAGACATGCTTGATAAGGGGACTTTTATCAAAACAAAATTTAATTGAATGAGATAAGCGGTATAGACAAAGTGCTCACTCTGGAAGTGGTGAGATCTTAGTAGTGGGCGCACCGATCTAACGAGGCGGTTTCAGGTCCTTTATAATGTTCCGTTTCATTAAATTTTCAAATATGATTTTTACGGCGGTCGGCCGATGTTTTGAAGTTTCTGTCGTTTGTCAGTTACAATTTTATTGAAGAGAAGTTGTTACAAAGTTAGATTTCTGTTTGTTGTACAGAGGCAGTGAGCACGCGTGCGGTTACAAGTCATAGAATAAAAGTTTTCGTCAACGTTAAAGTTTGTACCCGAGCTGCCATTTTCAACAATGTCAATCATCTTGGAACTAGATAAGAAAGTGTACACGGTTGTGCGTTTATGTTAAAGTGGTTCTGGGAAAAGTGTTACCAGGATCAAGGAGAAGAAACTTCTGGTGGCGCTCGAGATTATCCGTAAGTACCAACTCCTGAACGTGATGATTTGCAAAAGTGTGGGTCAGAGTCGCTGTAGCTACTAAAAACCTATCAGTCGACTTGGAATAACAGTAAGTGAGTTTGGAACTGACTCATAGCTATTAAATAGTCAGCGATCGAATGAAACAATTTATAAATAATGTTGACCGAAAGCTTCATCTTTGTTACTTTCACATTGTGCCAGTATGACACGACATTTATGTTTTATTAGCCGTCCACCCCCTGGATATATGTGAGGCAACCATCTCCTAATAGAAGTTTCTTTTTAAATTTTAATTATGAAAATCGGCAAAAGACGCTGATTCTGTTTCGTTGTTTAAATGTGTTCTTTTCTTTGATGTTTGCAAACCTTCGTTCATGTATTCTTTTACGCTTGCAGTTAGTGAAAATCGAGTGTATATACGTTTCATTGAAGAAATCGCAAAAATCACTGAGAAATCGAAGAAATCAACCAAAATGGCAAATTATCTGTAATCGACTAAAGACTCCGAAAGCAATTGAAGTTGAGAAAGGTAAGATTTGTAGTGGGAGTGAAAGCTTGCACCTACTCGTTTCATAACTTCGGCCAAGATCAGTAGCACTTTTTGAACGTAAATGGGTAGCTTTACTATTATTGGAGATCAAGATTAGTTGAAATGGGAAATGCTTAGCCATTGTGGTGATTTAAATTGAGTTTAGAAAATGATACATTCGGTTCCACTTGGAAATCATGGGAAAAACCGAATCGCCGATTTCTAAAAGAATAGATTCTCTCATTAATAAAAGCTCTAACAAAAAGTTTTAATTTCGTAATAAAACTCTAAAATTATGTCAAAATAACAAAGAGACAAATAAGTAATTTCATATGTATGTAGCAACTTTCTTTTATTAAATGGGCGCTATATATTTTTAATGACCGTTTTAGTTACGATCAAGCTTCTGGCCTGTAAAACACAACATTTTCTATCAAGTTTTGCATGCAACCTTCAATAGATCCAAATAAGTCTTGCAGCAAACCACCTTCAAAATTTATTAGATCTTTCTTCTAGAAATTTGATCATTTATTCAAGTTCTAATCGGACACGTTTTTCTTTTAAATTTTAACCATACAGAACCAATTACACCTAACTCCATCTGAAATAGCACTAAATCTCTCCACTGGCGCGAGATACCTTGTAAATTGTAATATACAGGGTGACAATTTGAAAACTTACCACCCCCATATCTTGGTAAATAAACAAGATATTTAAAAAAATCAAAATCCGTTTCGGTAATTCGGAGGGAGAATCACAATTACATAGTAGGCGATGCACCCCCTCACACCCCCTGCGCCCCAGCTACCCCAACTTAATTAGTTTATTTTTTGATTTGCACGATAATTACTAACCTAAATGTAATGCTATTTGGTATGGTTGGAAAGCATTTTTTCAGAGCTTTCCAACGACGTATCACACATGGGGGGTCACTATTTAAGATTTAAAAGTTGGGGTGGCTGTGGCGCAGGGGGTTGGTGGGGGTGCGTCGCCAACTATGTCATTGTGATTCCCCCTCTCCGAATTACCGAAACGGATTTTAATTTTTTTTAATATCTCGTTTATTTACAAAGATATGGAGGGTGGTAAGTTTTCAAATTGTCACCCTGTATATCAAGAGAAAGAAGGGGGGCGATGGAATATTTTCGGAAATAGTGAAAGTTCTTTTAGCATTAGGAGAATTAGCTTTGAAACACACGCCGTATATTTTTATATAATTAGCTCATCCAAAAACCTTCAACTTTTGGTAATAGTCCTATACATATCTTTGATAGTTTTCGAAAAATCTTGGTTGAACAATTCTAGTTCCATAACCAGTGCTAAAGTTATCTTCAAAAAATTCTAACGCAGCGTGCTTGGTAAACGTTGAATCTTCAGACACTGAGACACTCAAATATTACCCCAAGCATTTCTGGGGAAGTTAATTTCCAGATTTGTATGCATTTGTATAACAAGAACAATAATTTTATATTAGTAGGCTTCGTATAACGAAGAAAATATTATGATTCCTTATTGTGAATTCAAACGCTTGACAAATTTAGACAATGTTATTAATACCTTTTGTCCACTTAGTTTTCCTTTAAAGTTTCTGTTGGTCACAGTTACAAACAATTTTTTCTTACTTCCTGCTGTCCTATCCTTACAATTCGAAGGGATTTAAAAGTACGTTAGAATAAATTTGTGACCATGTTATTCACAAAGTTTCCGCGCATAACAAATGTATCAGAATCTATAAGTTATTGTAATGGATACTCGCAAAGTACAACCCCTTTAGTAGTCGATTACGCAAGTTGGCTTCTTTTACACAGGTTTTAAGCAGTTCACATGTTTTACAGAGCGACATTTTAATTTTCGCACAGACAAAATATCAAAGTACCAAGTTAGAAAGTGCTATCAACCAGGTGCTAAAAAATTAACAGGCCATTATGAGAAAGTGCGCCTAACACTCAAACAGTATAATACACCCCCACGTCGTACTCCACCACAACACAACCCTCTCGACAGGCTTTCCTATATCCAAATATAAACCCGTTTCCCCGTTACCCACAGTTACACGAAACCAAAATATCTCATCTTCTTCCTAACCCAATCTCATTCACTATTGAGCACGATGTTTCTAATAATTATTACCACCAGCGATACATTTTGAATGTGCTCCGAAAGCGTCAGGAATGGTTGTACTCATCCGATTGTTTTCAATTTCTACACACATATTCGTAGATTTATTAGTTCTAAATTTTAATAACCCACTTTATTAGGGACTTGTTTGCTCAACCGTATGCATTTACGGATACGAACTGAAACACCATTTTCTCCTGAGTCTTGTGGGAACTACTGCATTTTTACAGCTAGAATTCAGTTCATAGGGACCTGTTCTCGATACTTTCTATTAAATTTTGTAAAAACGGCTAACCGTATTGAAGCCCTTTTTAGTCACGCCACTTTTAAGCTATTTTGGTATTAACGCATTTAGAAGACATAAAAGACTAAAGACTTTATTCTTTTGGCCCTCGTGTACATACCAATAGTATTTTCGGGTACAGTGTTCATATTTAATTATTGCACCGACTGCGTTTTCTAAAAGCATAGTTCCCAATAGTCATTACCATTTTCGTATAGTTTCAGTATCAGAAACTGAAAAATCGACGAGTTCAGTTCAACTATGTTATCCATACAACAGAATAATGTAGTAGAAGTGAGTGTTAAAGATTGATTGATCCGTATTCCAGAATCTATACAGACTACAGAGTTTACTGTACCTACCAACAGTTGTGTTTTATAAACAAGGTTACAATACGCTAAAGCATAATAGTCCAGGCTATATAATATTTTTTTACCAAAAAAATTAGTTACCGGGCGAAACCGGGTTTTTCAGACAGGTGAAATGAATAGAAATTGGTAAATAATAATTAAAACAGCTGAATTTTTCCGCGGATGAAATCACGGGGGTTGAAAGGGTGGAAAGTGGTGTTTTGCAAATTGTGACAAAACTATTAATTTTAGACGAAAATGTTCAATGTAAAAGTTATAGAGATTAAAAAAATGAGCAACTTTTCAATCTGCACTATTTTCGCATAACCTCCAATTTTCCTAGAAAAACCGGAAAAACTGTTTTTTTCGTTTTTCATTCTTATTTTTGCGAAAAAAAGTCGTAGGGGTTTGAAAACAGTTAACCACAAATAAGAAAATTAGCGTTTCACATGTTGTTTTCCTTCAATTTCACTTTATAAGAAGTCCTACCCTCAAATTTCAGAATGATTGGTTCACAAATAACGAATGTGGTATGCAGAATTTATTTTTTTATGTGCATTTTAATTCATTCCGTCCTTTTAAAATTCCAGAAAAATCCTTCATAAATAAGAAAGATAGCACTGGGCTTACATAACCTATTTTTTTTCACATATTATTTCAATTTGATTTTATAATAAGCATCTTACCATATAAAATTTCTAAGCACAAAAATCCAGTAGGTACAACTGAACACGGGGCGATGCTCGTGATCTTTACGCATCCCTCATTTTTACAAACCCCCTAAGGAGTTTCCCATCCGATCAGCATAATTTGTAAAACACATTTTTTTTAATCTTCATTAGTTTTACATTTATTAGAAGTGCCGACCTACAAAATTTAATTGACAAATAAAAAAATTGGATTGCACATTCAAAGTTAGCGTACACACAGAGGACAGACAGACGGGCAGGCTGACAGACAGGTAGGTAGACAGCAATACAAAATCAAAGATGATCTCAAGGATAGTTCATAAACGGCGAAAGTGTAAAATTACGGTACATGAAAAAAAGTGATTTTTTACTAAAACTTTTTTTAGTAATAAACGCAGAAAAAGTTCCTTCGTTGGTGCAAGTCTCGACAACATGACGAACCAAATAGAGAAAAAAGTAGAACAATAGCTCTGAAAATAAAGAACTAGTAGCGTCTCAACGAACGAGCGGACGGACAAAGTGGCCACAATAGAGCATTTTTTTTAAATTTTTGTGTTAATGCGTATTTTGTGTGGCGCACTCCATATCTCTGTTAAAAAATCATGATGCCTTTTAACGATTCTGTCAGCACGAATGGAAACACAGGAGAACAGCTAAATTTGATGGGAGCGTGGGAGATACGGCTGGTTGCACCCGACTTGACGATTAATCGCCTTTTACGATCTCCAGGACGGGAGTGGGCTAATTCTATCCCCGAACCCACAGGGGGACCATCAGTGCTACCATTAGGATAATGAGGATTATTAAGGGGCACAGCAAAGCGATTCAAGCTTATAGGGGAGTCGATGGGTGTCCGTCTGTCTGTTCATCAACACGATAACTGCCGAACGCTTGGTCCGATTCGGCTCAAACTTTGCACAGTTGACCTATATACCGCATGTAACAAGCCTTTTAAATATGGGTCACACCGAGGTGCTCTGCCGCTTTTTTAGATCTGTTTTAAGAGTTTATTTTGGTGTTGCTAATTATTAAGACTATCACAAATATCGTTTCCAGGTCGATATGAAGCTGGAGTACAAATTTACTATATTCTGGATATTTAGTGCTTTTATTGTTTTCAAGTCATTCACTATTAAGCGCATTTTTTAACGAAGCTATCTTTAATCACTCATGCTTCTGTTAAAAGCAAACATATTTCATATTGTAAACATTAGATGTGCGCACTTGTAAAGTGGAGTATGCTTAGGGAGGGATATGCATAGGATAGGCATCTGCGGCTGCGGGTATACAATAATTGTTTAAGTTTACATTAGTACCGTTATACAGTGATATTCATTTAAAAGTAGACATAGGGATTTCCTATTATCATATTAATTAATTGAAATATTATTGCTTTGGCTTCCGTATTTTTATATTCGTTCGTGTGCGATGTATTCAATTGAAGAAAAAGTTGCTATTATCAACTGGTATAGTGCCGGTAATAGTTTACACTTTAAAATTAGTAGTTATTTAAATGCGATCCGCATAAGACACCCTCAATTTTAACGGAGGATATGAAACTGAATGTTTTAATTTTTGAGGAAGAGAATCCCATAAGAAACTTAAGGAAAATAGCGGCCGAATTCAATATCTCTTCATCATAACTAACTGTTGTTTTTATTAAAGTCTAGAATGACAATGCCAAATGCATGCGCATATTATTTCGGTTGCATAAAATTAGGGCCCTTTCAGAAACATTTGTGTAGACATAGGAAATCCCTATGTTTACTTCTAAATGAATAGCACTGTATATTGTTTACTAATGTTATATAAATTTAGTCAAGAAATACAGGACTACTCAAAATTATAAAAATATACAGTGTGCCCTCTTCAAGATATTGAAAATGTATTTTGGTGGCCACTTTCTGTATATTGAATTCAATCACTGACTACATTTTTAGTTGGCACATAAAATACTAAAACTTTTAGTTGACACCTTTTCTTGTGTTCTCAAAATTAATGAAAATAAGTGGGGATCAACATATACTCAGAATTCTGTACCTGAATACGCACTCTACATTTACCCCTTGCTTTGAACAAGATAAAACAAAATAAAAAATGTGCTAAGATGTTGCATAAAGCGCATTCGTTTAAGAAAACAATAATAAAACCTTAAATACGTTAGTCGGTTAGTCTCTTTGGAAAACTACTATACACGACCTCTTCAGGAACGAAGTACAGGGTGGTTCAAATGAGTTGATCTCCGGAACAGTGAGATATGGGGGGTAAATTAAATGGGGGCAAAGATCGTCCTATTTGTGATTTTAAAAAAACGTGTTTCAAATGTTTGAAAAATCTTTGAAAATACCTGAGATATCAGAAAAACTGAAAATGTATCTACAAATTTCGTTTTCATTTTTCCTAGCTTAATTGGTCTAAAATGTTATCAGAATCTTCATAGCACGCTAGGGGTGGAAGCTACAGGCTACAACTTTCTTATTTCTTATGGGCGCCGTATTGGATTTTTACGGAATGAGAATAAAAATAATGTGTCACACGTCATACTTGTATATAAATTCACAATAGAAAAATTTCAAAATTAAATGTTATTATATATAAGAACACTTCAAAATAATGAAAATAAATATTCGGCAAGTTCTTTAAATGAATGTAAAAGATTCAGAAAGCAAATAAAATTGCAAATCAATAGCGCCTATAAACAATACATTTCAAATGTGGAAAGCTCTATCATGATATACCCTAAACTCATCTGGTCATTTATCAGATCCAAAAAACGAAAATCAAGAATACCCTGTAACATGTCTCATGGAAGTAATACATACTCATCTCCTCAAAGATTAATGTTTTTTATGCAATACTTGATTCTTCAGTTTATCGCCCACCTACTAATGTGCAGCTTTCAGCAATCGGTAACCTTCCCCACGGAGATTGCATTCAACTTTCTCAGGTCACTGAATCCATGGTAGTTGATGCCATTATCAGGCTAAAAAATAAACATACCTCTGGTCATGACGGCATTCCCGTCAATGTCGTCAAATGTTTAAAGGAATTATTAGTCAGACCTCTTTGCTCTATTCTTAATCTATTACTCAGAACATGTAAGTACCCAGAGGTCTGGAAAGCAGCTATAATTTGCCCTATTCATAAAACTTGCGATACATCTATGGTTTCGAATTACAGACCTATTAATATCTTAAATACTTTTGCAAAAATCTTTGGAATTGTATGTGTAAAATACATTATCTCACCCAATCAGCAAGGGTTTGTGCAAAAGCGATCCACTATGACTAACTTGACTTGTTTCACTGTGTAGGGACGGACATACGGACGGATAGACGGATGAACAAAGTGGGTTTTTATTTTTGTGGAAAAGCGTTAAAAATAGAATATTAATGTAGGTCTTTGGGTCCCTAGGCTGTCTATCGATAAACCACCACACTGCAGCTCTGTTGAACTCAACAATTGCACAGAAAGTGAGATTTTAAATTCAGTTAATAATAACGCATAAAAGAGTGACATTATAGTGTTAATTTGCATATTCTTCATCATAGGAGTAGTTGACCGATTTAAGTCAGTTCCGACACATACGAAGTGGAAAGAGGTCAGCAATAAGGAATCGGAAGGCATAATTAAATTAGTGTCGCATTGCCAAATTATAGTGTAAATCAATACGAAAAGGAGTCACTGAATGACACCTGACACAGAATATAAAGTCTGAGAAGTTCGTGCTTATTGTATTCGCTACGAAAAGATAAAATATAGAAAATAGTAGGTAGCCTAGTAAATTACGCGAAGAAGAAAAGTATATAAATTTACGTAAGCAAGTCGTTGACGGAATGGCGTTTTAAACATCCCCAAGGAAAGCGGCTTTATTTTACAATCAGCTGAAATTCCAAGTTGACATCACGTGTAAACGTTTGTTTATTTATACAATGGTTAACCACCCGAGGCTTGCCGTACTTTTTCCTCTCATAATTTTCAGATTTATATAAAAGTGCTTTAATATTTCTTGACTTTGTTTCCGGAACTAACTTCGGTAAAAAAAGTCCATAATTAAAAGCACATTTTAGAGCTTCGGAGTGGTATTAATTTTAAACAAGCGTGACTTATTAAGGACAATACAAACTATAGTGAAACAGTTAAATTAAATTGATGCCTTAGATGCGTAACACTTTGCCAACCGCTACTCAAATTGGGGGCTTGTGCTAAGTTTATAACAGAAGTTTTACTTGGAGGTTCAAGTGTGTAATTGCAAAACTATTAAAGTAATTCGCTCAGTTGAGGCATCTACGATGGCGTTGTGAGCGCGGAAAAATGTGGACCAACTTGCCGAATTTTAAGTTTCTAATTGAATTTAAAGAACGTCCTTAGTTAAAGTGTACCTAGACATTGCAGAAAGGATTCCTAGCGGAGGATCCTGGCACTAATGTAGTCCTGGATCCGAGGTATTGATTGAGCTCGGACGACGGGCGATGTCCATTCTCGCAACCGCGCGTCTAAATTATGCGTGAGCGAAGTGTATGCGTGGCGCGGCGCGTCAATCCCCGCGGGGGGTGGATGCGGGGGCCCCGCGTCTTGGACCGAGCGAGCCTGCGGGACTTTGATGTTCACTCTCGCGCCACCGCCTCCACCCACCTGCCACTCACCCTCACACTCCATGCATGATTGAGAGCGCGTATTGAAATTGAATTCGTAACGTTGGACGCCGTCCGTCACTTGATAAGCTTCGCACAATCAAATACACTATATTCTGTTCTTTAAATGACAACTTTGCATATTTCCATCACATCAAAATTGCAACGATGCATCTTAATACAAAAGGCTGAACACTCTCCAGCATGAAAAAGGAAATTCTTGTACTTGGGTCAAAGTAAATTACAAGCAGAAACGTTGTTTACGACTACGCCTACACAAAAACCGAACTACTTCCCAACTTTTTGATGTAGCGACTTTTATATAAAAATATTTCATATTTTTGATTTTTCTGTATTAATCTTTGAGGAGTTTCAATGACCATCTCGAACTTTTTACGGTGATAAAGATCTCCACATCCGTATTCACAATTCATATAATTTAGTGACAGATTTAGATGTTTTCCGTGACAATTTCGCATTTATAGGTAGATAGGTACTTCGACATAAGACCTGCCAACCTACAAAGTGGGCTCATTAGCGCCTTCAGGACGTGTACTTCATTTCCGGATTTAATCATATCCGATATTTAAATTTGAATTTTTTGGATCTTACTAACGAGAATAACTGAATTTGGGACGTAAGGACAGTAATAAATTTTTAGATGTATATTGCTGTGTGCAATGGTATGTAGTCACTATATACCACCCAAAGGCTGATTCTACAGAGTTTCGAAACCGTCACACAGAAGTTCACCTAGAAAAGCAAAAAGCTCAAGGGTTTTTTTAAATTGTTTCTTAATGTTATTAAATCGGGAAGCAAACTTGTTAAAAATTGCAGATCGATACCGCTCAACCGGTTTTTGGTACAAGTTTCATAAATTTAACATTTTATGCTGGATCATCTGGTATGTTAAAATGAAAAATATACTCAAAAGAAATACTATTGGTTTGTTTTTGATATTGCTAAAACTACTCGCAATAATTATCGGTTTTCAACATGCAAGCTATAACGATATCATGTTGCGTCGGTATACGAGTGGCAGAATGTAAAATACATATTAGCAATAAGTAACTGGCAATGCATGCCATTATAATGCCAGTTGCTAGTTGCATATTGCGCCGGTGTGCGAGTCCCCTTACAGCAACAAATGAGTAGTTTTTTCACTTATGCATTTTCTAATCAATTATCCCATTATTCGTTCCAATATGAATATTTTACATTAATTTGTCAATAATTAATTTGTTTTGTTGAAATTCCAATTTGTTTCCTTTAGCAATTTGACTCAACAAATTGTCAACCGAAAAATGCGACACCGAATGTCATAGTTTTTCTCGTCCAATTACTAGACAACAGATATTCACTAAACAACCCAATTTGACTCGGTAAAATAGAAACCTCTTGTGAAATTATAATAGCATGCTCATAAGGTACTTCAATTGTTCGTGTGCGATAATTTTTAAGCTTGTAATCTACCTAAAAGAAAGTATATAAAACGCTTCTGTTTTATATTTATCACTTATTTTGAACGTTCAAACAAAGTGTATGTGCATTTGCATAAAATAAATAATAAACAAATAAACGTAAACACGGTGTAGAGAGCATAAAGTGGCTCATATCTCACACTGTCTGGGTCAAAATTGACGTGGTAATGGAAAATGTAGTTATTGCTGTGTTTTCCAACAACATTTGTGCACAAATACCGAGTTTAGTGCCATTTGGTCAAAACATTTTAACATAACTGCCATATAATGTAAGTGATCTTGTATTACAATGCATGAAAATATACTATTAGGTACTATTACTATATTCTAAACTTGTCGAAATATCAATTAGATCTCTTTTAACGCAGTTTTTATTGGTCGACAATGTGGTGAAACATCCCGTAAGAAAATCTATTCCCTTATAAATAAATTTATATAGATCAATTTTAAAACGTATTTTCGTGATTACAAAATATCTTCCATTTTTAGTCTGTTAGATATTTTTGGTGACTCAATTTTGCGGAAAAGCATTTAATCTTAATTTATTCTTAACAAATGCAGTCGCCTGCTGAAAGGTTCACACCACATCAACTATACGAAGCCTTCAATACTTGCAAATGAATAACGTATGCATCTAAAACTTTTGCGATCAATTTCTCGTCAATGAGATCTTCAAACGTCCTAATAATTTCAACCGTGACGAGGGATGGTCACTTCCTCTGCTTTGGAAATCTGATATCTCACTTTCTCCAATTTCTCCTGACGAAATAGGTTTTAATAGTCAGGTTTAGCCTACTCTTTTCCATGTTCCAGTGTGTGCAGTTAAATGAAGTGGTATGTGTTGCTCCCGTTGGCCTACTGGTCATAGGTTTATACATCTTATTTTATGGCGAAATGAATTATGTTTACCGATTCGAACCGAGGTTTTCATGCAAGTGAAATAATTAGAAATTGGGGAAAAATAATTAAAACAGTTGAATTTTTCCGAGATAAAATCTCGGGGGTTGAAAGGGGTGAAAAGTGGTGTTTTGCAATTTGTGACAAAACTATTAATTTTAAGCGCAAATGTTCAATTTAAAAGTTATAGAGAATACAAAAATGAACAAGTTTTATATCTTTACTATTTTCACATAACTTCAAATTTTCCGAGAAAAACCAGAAAAACTGTTTTTTTCATTTTCTATTCTTGTTTGCGGAAAAAAAGTCGCAGGGTTTGAAATTTAGAGCAAACATAGTTTATTTTATGATAAAAGTGAGATAATTTTTTTGAGTCCGCAAAGTTGAGCCATTTCTGAGATTTAGCGATTTTCGGAAAAAAACCCTCTTTTTCAGGGGGATGAAAAAGCTGCGCCAGGTAGCAAAATTTTCGTAAGGACTTATATTTTAATAATCAAAAGTAAAAAATATTACTCCAATAGAAAAATATAAATAATATATAAATAAAAAAGTAAATCGCCAAAATCTGGGAAAACAGTTTCAAGATATACACGGTTTAACGTATTGGCTCGGCGCTAATAAAGATTTTTTGAAATATTGTCTTCCCTCTTATCTTGAATGTTGCTAAAATATTTTTTTTTGTTTGTTCCATGTTTTAGTATATCCCAAATCATTTCTTGCTTTGGCTGATACAAGGATACAACTAACTTTTCTATTGCAGATATTTCAGGTTTATCAACAGCCCCAGCCGTACGGTGGCTTCGCCCCAGCGCAATTGCAACAGCAGGAAGAAGGGCCAGTGTAAGAAAACAAATTGTTCAGGAAGCAAAAGAACTCAATTTTATTAATGCTATTATTGCGGTGAAAATGCAGAAAAAAGCCATAATAAAGATGTTTTAAGTGAAGTACTTGAGCATAAGGAATATTTTTTATTTTTGCTTATTAAAATATGTCTTTACGAAAATTTTGCTACCCCGCTCAGCTGTGTATGACGGAAAAAAATTTTTCATCCCCTTGAAAAAGAGGTGATTTTTCAAAAATGGTGAATATTTCGGAAACAGCTCAACTTTAACGGCCCAAAAAAATTACCTCCTTTTTTATCACAAAATAAGCTATGCTTCCTCCACATTTCAGTCTCCAACGACTTTTTTTCGGAAAAATAAAAATAGAAATCGAAAAAAACAGTTTTTCCCGTTTTTCTCGGAATATTTGAGGTTATGTGAAAATGTGCAGATACAAAAGTTATTTATTTTTTTAATCTAGATAACTTTTAAATTGAACATTTTCGCCTAAAATTAATAGTTTTGCCACAAACTGCGAAATACCAATTTCCACCCCCGGGATTTCGCTCGCGGAAAAATTCAGCTGTTTTAATTATTGCTCCCCAATTTCTAATCATTTCATCTGCATGAAAGTAACTAATTTTTTAATGTTAAGAAATATTATATAGCCTGGACTATTTACAATTTCATAAGAAAACATCATTCGAAAATAAGCTAGAATAAGTTCTAAATTACGATGGTATACGTCTGTACGGAAAGTAATTTTATTATAAAACTACTGTGTTTTAAAATACTTTGATGACACATACAGGGGGAAAATTTTGTCTAGAATACTGAATATATCACCAAAATAACAATTTTAAAAAAACGGTTTTTATGATATCCAAAATTATAAAAATTTTGCTGCCAATCTACTTACTTTAGGTTTGTGGTCAGAGGCGTACTTCTGCATGATGAAAAGGGGCATATTTTTTTAAGTAGCAATCACTAGTTTTCAGTGCATATTTTGAAAGAGTAAACTATTTTGAACATAGCCGTGTATAAAAAACTTATTATATTTACATAATCAAATTTGAGAGAAGAACTCAAATGAAGGGAAGTAGTTTGTTAACTAATTTCATAAATTTACTAGTTTGACCATGTTTTTTATGTTGTCATATTAAAAAAAAGTTCTTTTCGTAAAAAAAATAGTTTCCATTTAAAAAGGTGTCCCTCTTAGTTCTGTAGACGCCTCGGTAGACGCACGCCATTATAAATAATTTTTAAGAACATAGATTTGATACAATAAATGGCTTTCACATAACTAAACACAAGAATAATGTTTTTTTTTCAACGCAAACTTTACTTTATTGTACACATCTGTCAAACTGTACTTATTTGAAACTGATGTTTGAGAAACAGTAATCTGTTTGATACAAATCGTCTATCTGGTCTCGCCCCATCAAGGATTGGGCCATCCACGTGCGTTTTTTTCATTTTCGGACTTGTAGGAATGTTTCACACCATTTTGCATAATCACAATGTTCACATTTAAAATTATAGTTTGACGTTTCAATCTTTGCTGCTTGCAGACCTTTTTGAAGTGTAGAACCAAAACATGAGGAAGATGTTGTTGCTTATATTATTATACGAAGAATCACCAGCAATTAACCGAAAACACAAGTAGCTACCTATACCTACCATCAAAAGTAGGTAATCAGGTTTCTAATAATTGTACAGCATGTTAACTATAAGGTCTTGGAAGCCACAGTTACGAAGAACGTATTGCATTTGACATTATTAAAATCTTGTGCAGCGGAGGAAGTTGCGATTGTACTTTTACTCTCAAACTCCTGCTCTTATATCATATATGACATAGGGTCGCAACGCTTGCAGCTTCCAAAATTTCATTTTGGGTAGGTATCTGAACTGTCGCTATCACCCATTTTGATACGCACAAAACACACGCAAAGATGCTAATTATAATTTATTACATATGACAGGAAATGCTTTGTTTTTAATTGTCTAAGATAACTATGATTTTCAGAAAAAATATGTTCATGAGCAAATTTTTGAATTCTTTTTTGATGATCGCCTAAAAATGTTGTGTGCACCTTGGCCAAAAGTGATTTGTTAGGCCTCATCTGAATTGCGGCCTCGGCTACCGCCTCGGCCACAAACAGCAGCTTCGGCCAAAAAAGATCACTTTTACGGCCTTGGTACACAAATAACTATTTATGCTGCTATATCCAAAAAAGTATATTCTCTAACAAAATGTAATAAAAACCAGTGGTTGCCCTTTAAAAAAATAAGCTCCCCTTGATCGTGTACGAGTAGGTAACGTCACTAACCACAAATTTAAAGTAGGTACGTAGATTGGTAGCAAGGTTTTTCATTGTAATTTTGGATACCATAAAAAGCTTCTTAAAAAACGTTGTTTGGAAGACATTAATAATACTTTCCAATCAAAAGTAGGGTGAAGAATCTGTCAATAGTTCATTGCGTGGATTTGTCCGAATTTTCCCGGTGCCCCATAATCTAAGATCTAAATTATACCAAAACTTGATGTGAACTATCGGATTTCTCAAAAACGTCAAAGAGTATAATAGAAAAAAATTGTGGAGCACATTGAATTCTGAAGGTGTATTTCTCCATTGTCGAATCGCCGACTTGTCGCGGGCAACACATAACGTCCCTTGATTAGCAATAAAGTTAAAAATCTAATTATTTAAGATTAACATTGAAGATAAGAATGAGAATAAAGTTTCACGAAGAATAAGTATATCTCATTTGTGTTGTAGGGTTTTTCAGGCCGTTTATTTCTAATTCCGTTCGCAAAGTACTGCATTACATCATACACAAAGTTAGTTAATTTAAAACGAAATTAAAGCTTTTCTCAGTTTTACTGTAACGCATCTACGAGCAAGTTGCCGACCTAAAAAGGAGTGAGAGAAATTACGATTTTTATCCGTCTTATATTTTTTATGCTTTTAGGTCTCAGGAAAAAGTTTTTAATTTATATCCAAACTAAACGTGCATGTCAACTTAATATCATTAAAGTTGAAATTATTTTTTATGAGGCATCAACGTTGCTCGTCTTCAAACCTATTAGAAACAATATACTGCAAAGTGAAAATGTTACGTGCAGGTGCGTAGTGTTATGCGTTATAATATACAACCCCTTAGGGTTTTACCACTTACTGGGTCTTCCCCTGCGAAGCCGTGATATCGAACTACCCGCATGATACAATATAGACGTCGGACGTCCCGCAGCAAACATTCAAAATCCTCCAAAAAAAAAACAGCGCGGCACATTTTGTTTTTCAGATAAGAATTAACGGCCGGTAGTTAAAATTAGCTACGTGGACGATCCAATTAGTAGAAATTTTGTCTCACCCCAATGTCACAATAAATTTGTTCCTTTCCTAAGAAGGATAACTTATTGCTGTTTGGAAAAGCGATACTTTCCTTCGAGTAAAAAGGTCAGACGATTTTTATCTCATTCTTTTCCAGAATGAATATCTGGGTCAAAGTTACGGGAAGTCGTTAGGAGGATAATAGAGGGTGCTCGGTCGGGTTATTGCCGGTTATTGGCAATGAAATGCACAAAATTAATATGTCCTTTTACATTCAACATATTTACTATATTACCCTCCCTTCCTACATTTCATTTATATAACCCGAAATCAGTAATGAAAGCACCCTTCTTTTCTCAATGATTCCGTTATAAATGTAATTAGAAAATCTTTCCACCAATCCGTTATGTTCTTTAATTGTTGTTTGGAAGGTTATCAAAAGAAGGGTTCATTTGACAAGTACAGGGGATTTTAATTTTTAAAATTCAAACGCAGCCTAACCCTCGTAAATAAATTGTAAGAATAAAAATTGACACGCGTATTCAAGTCCGTCAAAAAAAGTCCCATCACGACATAAAATATTCAAGAGGTTATATAAATATTGAATTACTATCGGTGCGCCGTTTCGGTTGTCCATCAGCATTATCGACAAGGCATAGGTACCTGCCTACCTATTTATTTCGCATCTTTATTTATTAATTAAAAAAAGTTTAACTTTCACGTTGAATTACATTTAAATATCATTAATAATTTTGTTGTCCGTAATTAAGCTTTTACTTCTGTCACTCTTTTGCTCTATCAGCATACACATAAATAATACATGCACATTTGTGGACGTCTACAGTCGTCGATAAAGTATTCGATTTTAAAAATTTATCTTCCACTCCACTTCAGTCCACTGTCAACAGAGATGCTCGATCTGCATGCCAAACCAGAGGTTAATTACTTGGCATCTTCACTTTGTTAAAAAATGCAATATTTCAGACTTCATACACAGAATGTGCTTGTAAAAAATGTATAAAGCACAGTATTGGAAACTCTTGGAGCACGTGTGCCTTTGAACTTATAGTCAATCAAATCGTGTAAAAAAACCTTAATAAGTCGAAGGAGTTTTGTTTTGTTTTTGGGACTCGCGGTATCTCGCGACTAAAATCCAAAGTTAAAATGAAACTACCCTGTCCTAAATTATAGGGGGTTTAGAATTAGCAAATTCTTACTCAGATTTAAAATTTTATTCAGGGAATGCTGAGGATTCTCTTTGTAGTGATGGTAAATTTCTTTCATTTCCAATAAGTCAAGTTTGAGGCTTTTGTCACAAAAATGTCAGATTTCAAAATCGCCCTTACAAAATGTGTGACCTGTTCTAAGGATGTGTTGGGCTAATGACGATTTCGGATTGGGATTGGCTAAATCAAGGTTATTGTTTCTAACTGAAATGATGTGTTCAGAGAATCTAGTTTTGCAGGGCAACCTATGCACAACAATTTTTAACCCCCGATCTCAATAAAGCAGGGATCAGATCTCTTGTTTTGGCAGATCTAGTTTTTAAATAGTCTTTAACTGATGAGACCGTTACATTAAAATGGCCATAACCTCTGAGATCGTACCAATGTAAGGTAAGGACGCGTAGTAGTTAGGAGAAATGAGAAATCCCTCGAGAAATGAGGTTCGTAGAGGAGTCTATGGAAAATGTTCCTGAATGAAGCTAATTTATGGGACAAAGGATGGCAGGAGTAGTAAAGGATTGCATTATTGGTGGTGGTTGGTTACCTATGTCTACGTATATGAAGGTCCTCCCTTCAGAGCTAGTTCTAAAAAGTTCAAAGACTTGTTCTTCTCGATTTCTAAACTGAAATTGGGGTGAAGGGTATTCAAAATTTGGAAGCAGGTCTCTAATTCCACCTTGTTGCCTCTAAAAATCACAAAAATATCGTCCACGTAACGTTTATAATAAATGAAATGGGTTTTAATAATGTCAAGTGGGAGGAGCTTGGATTCTAGATTGTTTAAAAAAGAGTTCGGCAAGTGTGTTTTGGCTATAGCGGTTGTTGTTGAACACAAAATAGTTTTGTTCGGAGCAGAGCTGGAGGGATTTGGAACTGAACGGTTCTACTTTTCTTTACAGTATTAATATTAGCTCAGATTTTAGTGTTTAAATCCGTGATATTAATTAATCATTATAAAAACTGCGGTTTATACTGAATACTGATATTTTAACATAGGTATTGATATTTCATCTTAAGTTCTTTGCATTAAGTGCAACGACCGAACTTCTGCACTCGCTCATCCTAAGTATTAACCGCGCACCAAAGTTGCTAGATCATTTTTTAACTTTGACATTTTCTCTCCGCTTTTTATAATAAAAATCGCAACATAATTATGTTCTACACAAAAAGAAACTGTTTCGAATAATTTAATAAAAATATTGCCTTGTTATTTGAAAAAAAAAGTTGTATACGTCAAGGCGCTAAAAACTTACCTATTAAAAAAAGTGTTTGATAGTTTACATCCTTTATAATGCCTAATGTACATTCGCAAAATTTTAAGGGAATCATAGTAAACGTTTTGGCGAAAAAATTTTTTCAGTTTATTAACTTTGACATGACAGTTTTTTGTAATAAAACCGGGCACAATTTTTGTAGATTTTACACAGAAAAATAAGGTCTTTCGAATTACTTCATAAAAATTTTAGGTTTATATTTGAAAAAAAAGTTCGATGCCGCTGCGGCATTTTTTTTAAAGCCGGCCCATTACGATTTTGAGTTTCAGTATGCCTTATATACATATCCAAAATTTGAACAAAATCCGTCGAGCCGTTACCTCGGAAAATTGACAACGTAGGAACGGACGTACGCACATACATACGGACGGAAAACAATTTTATTTTTTAAAAGTCGACATTTCATGAAATTTTAACATATCCAAAAAACGGTGACCGCAATAACCACCTAGCTCAAGCTAGGAAGCTAAAAATAAAGAATTGTCTCGTGTAGCCCCATTCCCAATTTCATGGTAATACACACATACATACGCCGACCCGTATGGCGCAGTTCAGTTGAAAAGGGAGTGTGGTGCTAAGGGTCCCTCTGGTTCGAATCCAGGTTCGGGCATAGATATTTGTAAATGTATAGTGAGTTGGGTTGGTAGAGCAGCCTTGGCTGAAACACCGCCCACTCAAAAATAAAGACAAATAAATAAATAAACACATAAATATTCAACGGTTCAAAAGGAGTAGACTTTATGTCCTCACTGTATAGTATATAACTATTCAATAGGCGGACAAAAATGTAAGTTGCGGGGTAATTAACATTCTTCCTAAATTCCATTCATTTTATACTTCAGATCGGTTTTCTCCTGATGTTGTTCGCCTATATACACAATAATTTTGTTGATGAAATCCGCCCTTTTAAGTCTAATTTACATTTGGCCAGTTTACTGGCGGAAAGTACTTTCGGCCAGTAAACTTGCAAAGTGTAAATGAGCGGAAAGTGCACTTGCCAGTCACTTGCTACTTACCCGCAAGTGGCAAGTGGCAAGTGAAGTTGAGGACCTGGCTAGTTTAGTGGCCGACTTGCCAGTGGACTGTCAAATTTATGTAGTTTCTGCATGTAAATAGAGTGGGAAAGTTAGTTAAAATTTTTCCGGAACAATGAAGTGGTTAAATAATAAAGTTTAAAAATGTGTATGAAAAATATGAGGTACTTTCGGACATAAGAAAATGAGACCATACGCATAAACTAAAACGGGACAATTCGTTCGAACAACTATTAAGAGAAATGACAGAAACAGAAAACATTCTGTGTACTGATATTAGTCCAGGCAAACTGGACTTTTCCCAAAGAAAATCGTTAATGGAGCTTTGCCAAGTGTATTTGTTAAAAATGGGCTATAAAAAATACCAAAAAAAAATAAATTCGTGAACAGGAGAGTGGGACTAAGTTTTCGGGGAACGTGAAAAGGCGTGAAAATCTATTGTAAACATAACGGTCATTCCGCACACAACATTATTTCATTTGAATGTTTCTTAATAATACTATCAAGGAACAAAGTTCAAACAATGAAATGTAGCTTCTTTTGTACTTTTCCGGTAGAATCAAATGCACCTGAAATCAGTTTTAGACTAATTTCCAAAATTTAAACAAATTATCAACATTTACTAGAAAATTCAATGGTGCTGAAGTGGTTTTTGGGAGTCTTTTCGTTTCATGAGCTTCTTTAATAGGGACTATAATATTTTTATTTCATCAAAAAGTATAGATAAAAACGAAGAGAATGACACTAAATCGAACTTCCTACGACAAATCTCCGAAGGACAATTTTTATTTGAAGAAAAAAATTTTTTACCAAAAAAACGAATATTTTATTATTTATTATTTATTTTGTTTATTTATTATTTATTTGAATCATAAAATAGTACCTATACCTATTTCAATCAAGTCTCGTTAAAAGAAAATCATTTTTGCAGAAATGAACAATAAAAAACAAGGTTTTCCGCTATTTTTACGGTTATTTTCAGGTTATGCGAGTTTTTCACAATCTACAACATTTCCATTGAACACTTTTGTCTCGAATCTCAACTTTTGCCGGAAATTGCAGTCATACGATTTTCACCCATTTTCATCCTCCCCAAAAACCTAGTTCCATTCCCCTGCTCACGTACTATTTTGTATTTGTTATAGACCATATCCACTTGGCAAAGCTCCATTAACAATTGTCTTTTGTAAAAAGTCCAATTTGCCTGGACTAATAATATCAATACACGGCATGTTTTCTGTTTCTGTCACTTCTTTTAATAGTTGTTCGAACGCATTGTCCCGTTTTAGCTTATTCGTGTGGTGTGGTTTTGAATGCAAAAGGTGGGGTAGTAGCGATTTTTTAGTATAGCTTGGGGCCCTAATGACAAATTTTGGAATAACAGAATAATGGAATAATGGAAATTCTCTTTAACTTTGTATATAACATCTTTTGTCGTTTTTGAGTTATTATTATCAAAAAACCAAATTTTTGTACCGAAAATCCAAGATGGCGGTTCGAGCGCACGCGCCTCGAGGTCGAAAATCTGGATTTTTCATTATTAGGGCCCTAAGCCTAACAACATATAAAAAATTGTTACTACCCCACCTTTTGCATTCAAACACCCCTTTTTGATACCCACGTACTGGACTACTACATAAATTTGACAGTTCAGACAGGCAAGTCGGCCACCATTTAAATCTTTCCTTGTTAATTAATGCTCTGTTAAGTTGTTCTTTAATTACAATTTGAAAGTTGATGTTCCCCAGAACAATCCTAGAGTATAGGGGCCAATTGCGCCATCAAAATTAAGTATCCCTTAAAGTTAAGCATAACTTAAATACCATAGCAACGATTGTCTTAATAATCGTTGCCATAGATTTTAAGTTCGACTTAACTTTAAGCAAAGCTTAATTTTGTTGGTGTAATTGGAGCTAGATGTACAGTTCCCGGATATTACAAAAAAGCTGAATACCTAATATATGTACCCAACAATCGAAACATAAGTATTCGTTTAACGTTATTCCAAAATTGTTTTCCCAGAATTATTTGGTACTGGTATAGGTACGTAATGAAAACTTTATTACAGCTGTAAGGCTAATACCCTTTTGTTTTCAGACAATAAAGAATTAAGAAAGTGGAAAGGGATTTTTTGGCAGTCTACAAAGGGATTCAGTTAAATTTCGCTAACCTTAGTTATTAATAATTTACTTAATAAAAGTAAAAGACATGGTGTTACCCATCAACGACTGCGTAAAAAATTTAGGATTACATATTGACAGTGATATGCGGTTTAGTAAACATGTTTCGGAGTCATGTAAGAAAGCCTATGTTAGTCTAAAAATGATTTTTTCCCATCGCCACTGTTTAAGTAGACATTTAAAAGTATTGCTATGTGAGGCACTTGTGCTGTCTAACTTTAATTACTGTGATGTGATTTATGGCCCCTGCTTGACTATTAGAGACGAATATAGAATCCAAAAAATGCAAAACTCTTGTCTTCGTTTGATCTTTGGAATCAAAAAGCATGAACGCATTACTTACAAACTACAAGAACTCGGTTGGTTAAATATGGCTAATAGGAGATTATTACATTCAGCTTGCATATTTCACAAAATTGTTATAAATCAAATGCCACCGTATTTATACGATCTTCTAAAATTTAGTTCAAATCCGCGGTTCTATAAATTATTGACACCACCATTTCACAAAACACGCAGGTATGAAAGAAGTTATGCTTATAATATTGCCAAAGTATACAACGACCTCTCAAATGAATTTAAAAAAAATATGAATAGCGCTAATTAAAATTTAAAAACCATTTTCAAGGTATTTTGTTGCTTAGGCAGTATAATCAGCAGTAATATCATTGTCTTTCTTTCGTCCATTTTTTTTTCTCAATTTCCTTCCTTTTCCTTGTATTTTAGTTTTCTTCTTATCGTCATCAATAGCTTCTGCCTTTGTTAATTTAATTTTTTATTCCACCTCCATGTAATGTATTACTACTAGATATTAAGGGTTAAGTGGTAGAGCAGATGTATCACATGTTCATGCTGAACATCTGAACTTCGCCCTCTTAGGCTTCTGGCTACAATATAGTTTTTTTTTTTTACCGTTTATATTGCTTTATGTTATTTTAGAAGTCTAATAAATGGCACTTATTATTATTATTATTATTATTTTGTAATGTTCCATTGTAAAATCAAATAAAGATATTTCGAAATTGTCACGTAATCCAGTATGAATGAGCCGGTAAAACCTTTGGTAAACGAAATTCTCCCCTTTTCATAGGTCTGTGGCTACGTTAACCTCAGGAATGCAAGAGGCATTCATATTAAAGTTCCCCATTTCCATATGCAATTCGAATGGCCATTCCCATACAACACCACCGGCTCGTGCATAAAAGCTTTTTTTTGAAATGTAAAATTTTCGAAATTGAAATGGTGCGCTAATAACTCAATCTCGCGTTATAGCAAACTGTCTTAAAATTGGTATCGCAAAAGCTAGCATTGAACAAAAGTCCTAAAGACACTTAAGGCCCCCGAGAGCCTTTGCAAGTCCTATAGGACAAGCAACTCCCGCATGCACGCTAAACGCTGCGTAGGGGCTACTAGATTGAATTTTCTTATTTTATTTTTACACTCTCTCCCTTCTTCCTCCGCACACATACACCCTACGCACCTCAACGGTCTAAGATGGCCGGTGTTATTCAAAGCGGTTAGATTTTCACGTAGGGGATTAGAAAATCCTTCCTATGCCTCATCCTTGATCGGTTACGTAAATATTAAGCAAACGTCGATTACGATGACAAAAACAAACGGATGGCCCCTGTGAAATTCAATGTAAACTTTAAGTGAATCACGAATCGAGATTTGGCGTAAAAAAGTAATTATCTGGAAAGCTAGCAGAAGGAAAATATTTATAATAGGATATGAAAGGGTAAGTAGAACAACGTTCTGATCGCACTTCTGATCCTTTCATAACAACACCGTTCTCCTTAGTCCTGTTAACCCAATCGCAATCCAAGGCGCGCGCGGGCAAGGCACTAAAACACAGTCATAAAAACACACAAACCAATTTAGCCGGTACAGTCTGTTGCCAGCAGCTAGGCCTGCACCCCCAGATTGGCCGATTTAATTTCGGCGGCCTCGCTCGTCAATCTCTGCGATACTTAATTTAAGAGATATGGCAATGTTCGCACTTGCAGATATCATGATAACTCGAAAGGTACGCTATACGAAATTTAATTAATAAATCCGTTATTGCAAACTCACTTATTGAAAATTGCGTTGAGTATAAATTAATTGGGTCCTACTATGCACGAGTCTTGATGCAACCTTTCATTTGAGAATTGCTATGCAAATAATCCCTTTATAGGGGTCGTATAACGCAAACCCCAATGAAAGCGATTCAAGTAAAAACTTTTACTTTTATTATAGTCAAAATTAAAAGAAATTTTCACTTTTCTATCTCGAGACAGACAATTCCCCCCCAATTTATTAACAATTAACTTTGCGATTTAACATTTAGCGTATCGCTAATTTCGGTTTGGAGAAGTGCTTTTGAAAAATTCAATGTACGGAATTGACATTTTCTCTTCTTCCCTTTCTCCCTATTTAATTATTTCCTTTGTTACTCATGAGTTTATGGCGAACGTCGTCGTACACAGTGTACAGTTTTACGATGTCAACTTTTACGTATTTGGACAGCGCACATTTATAAATTGTTGCACCTAAATTAAAACAAATTCTATGCACTATCGAATAACTACCGTTTTATATAATTTAAATTTTACTTCGTACAATGTCCGTGAAGTTAGCATGACAAGTATGAGCTAAATATTTTATTAAGGATCCTCAGATCCTTTATAGTTTTGTATTGTCGTCCGTCCGTCCGTCCGTCCGTCCGTGTGCGCTCTAACTCTTTTTAAAAGTGGCCGATTGAGTTGAAATTTGGTGTACGGGTTCTTTGGACATTAAGGACGGACGCTATTGATTTTCAGGAACTGGTTCAATAGGAACAAAAGTTATAGGACTTCGAGTGAATCGGGAACAGGAAAAACTACGGGCTCAATATAATAGAAATCAACATATTTCATTCCCTAGGTCATGTATCGGGTTGGGACTTCCGCTAGATTATTCCCTATGACTCTTAGATGTGTAATACTTTAATATAACTCTTCTCTGTGGTATAGGTCGAAAGTTTTAGAGCAAAATGTAGCAAAAATTACACTTTATACATGAATTTAGAGTTTTAAAAGGTTTCAAACGCATTATCTTGATGCAGCAAGAGTACATCACGTGCACATTTGATAACCGCATGTGTGTGATTCAAAAATGTTAAATTATTGCCATATGGGTTTTGATCAAAATAATCAAAATCGTTATTTATGCACCAAGATCGTCGAGAAAAAGACTAGGGGCATTATCTCAATGCTCAAGACATAAATTTGATGCATTTCTGGCGACCACATGGATTTTGATCAAAACATGTCAAAATCGTTATTTATGCACCAAGATCGTTGGGAAAAAGACTAAGAGCATCATCTCAATGACCAAAACATGAATTTGATCTATTTTTTGGCGACCACATGAATTTTGATCAAAACATGTCAAAATCGTTATTTATGCACCAAGAACGTTGGGAAAAAGACCAAGAGCATTATCTCAATGATCAAAACATGAATTTGATCTATTTTTGGCGACCACATGGATTTTGATCAAAACAAGATTAAGAGCATTATCTCAATGGCCAAGACATGAATTTGATGTATTTTGTAACATTAAAATAAATTATCGTTAAAAGTTATTGTAATACTGAGGATCCTTCGATATTTCGTTGTATCGGTTTATTATTCTGAGCTTTGGTTTGTTGACCATTTTAACGCTATCCATTTTTGATCATTAATGGTTCGCTCATCAATAAATTTGCAAGAAATGCATTGCTAAGTTCTCGTCTACTTGACAAAGAAACGCTCAAAAAACTAAAATCGTTTCGTTGTGGGTTTTTCAACGGCCAATTTCCACTTTTTGAGCTCTTTTGGGGTAGAAAACGTTATATTGCCCATACTAATTTGTATAGAATGATACGATTTTCACCCGCATATGCGGGGCTAAAGTGGATTGAAAAGGGAAAAATGAAATGATGTCGCGCAAATTCGGGCTAATCACACGCCAATTCGAGGAAAAAAATGGAAAACCATAAGCCAATCACAAATTATTCTAAGAAAAGTCAAACGTCAACGTAAACGATTATAAAGGACACATCCACATTTCTAAAAATTTCATTATGTACGACTGCTTGATAATGCGGTGATTATACAGTGGCAATTAGTGGCCATAATTTGCAATATTATGGCCTAGTCCAATATGATAAAGCAAAACGGCCGCCTGTCAATGTGACAGTCTTACTTAGGTGTCAATCCAAGGTAAATTCAAGTATTTTAGAAATACTTGACAAATGCTTGACATCTGTTGTCAATGATATATAGATTTTATCGTTTATTGAATTCCATGAAATTTTCATTTTTAAGGGTTGTTGCAGTCGTACATAAAGCTTTGTTATCGCGTCCATAAATAGGATTTATGGGGACTCGCCTTATTTATTTGTGCCTCGCTCGCAAGCTCGCTCGGCTATATAAACGGCTCGTCCATAAAGACCCAGTTTATGTACTTGATATATAAATAGCTATTGTATTCATTGTTACGATGATAATTTCCTAATTAGGACACGAATTGCACCCAACGGTAAATTTAATTATTTTGTATTGCTGTGCGAAACGTTACACTTTTTTCGCTTCCTCCAAAAAAAGACAATAACTATCTTTACAAACTTTTAGCTTCTATGAGAAATTACGATTCCCGGCCAAAACGGTTTAACTTTTTTTAAACCGGATCTTAAGACAGTCCTATCGGGCCCAAATTGGTCCCTTTGAATGCCAAAACTCGAAACGGAAAAATTTACCCCCACTTTTGTCTTACATGGTTAATGGATTCGCAACGATGATGACCTTATCTAATATTATTCATTTGTTATTGAAAAAATGCCCCCCGAATCAAATCAAATTTGAAACCATAGCTCTTCTCCCACACCTTCTTTCAATACGCTAATTCAGCAAATTCCGTGCTTTCCATTTATCTCATTCTTAATCAGGAATGAAACGTATATCTCCATTAAAACGGATGTAATTTGATACTAATAAAAAACCAAGACTGTCAGGAGCCGCAACGCAAGGCGATTAAAGAACAAAAACGAAAAGCTCTTACAAAATTAGTATCACGTTGACCGCAATCATCCAGCCCGTTCCTTTTAAGGACCAATATTTGTTTGGGAAAACATTTCAAAATCTTCATATTTTTGAAAAGTTTTACTTTCCTTATTTATGCAAGAAAATTAAAAAAATTCAAATCCAAATTAAAAGCTACCGTCAAAAAAATTATAACGCGCATAAATAATTCCATTGGTCGGGCGTTTGGGTAACATCATTCAGAGGAAACAGTGAAAATTTCGAGATCATAATCCGTTTTCGTCAGACACGTACACGTGGAAAATGTCGCAATTTTTGCGGTACCAAAAGTTATACTCAACCCTTGGAGGGCTACCGGGTCTGTTTATCAATTATGAGTGGCCCAGGCCGTTTCATCCAACAGATGTTGGTGACATGGACCAAAATGATATGCCAAATAAACAAATCAAAACAGTCACAGGCAAATTTTAATTACGGATTTGAGATGCTGATAATTTATATATATATATATATATATATATATATATATATATAATGATATTTAAATTATCAAAATGACAGATTTACGCAACAGGTTGCTAACCTTATGCATTTTATGTGTAACCCATTTAGGTATACTTAAAAGCGAGCTCCTGATGGGTCACCGAACATTTAGTTAATCAGTTCTTCCTTCATGATAAACAAAATACTGAAAACAGAATTGGAAAGACGGACGAACGGACGGACAGAAAGTCCAAAATCACGAACTCGCTAGAAACTCGCTAATAATAAGGAATTCGAATTGTGCAAACTTTAGCGGTTTAAATTAATGTTTTGCAGCGACATCTAATGCACAAATCCAAAAGCGCCATCAAATGGATAAGGTTAGCAATCTGTTGTTTGCGTATATCTGTTCCTCAGCCCAAATTCATCACAGGTTTTACTGAAGATGTATGGACAACCAACCAATGAAATTAATTACGTCATAATCTATCGCAGATCACATCGATTCGGGGGCTGTATGGACCAAAATCTATTATATAATCTCAAAAATCAAAATAATCTTCTAATTAAGCCCCAAATGGCAACAACTCTCATAATCCAGCATCAAATCTCTGGGAGATCAATTTAATAAACCCTGATTGACCTCGTCAATTAAATTAATTCCACGAATAAAATCCAAAGTTGCGGAAAAAGATCCCACTTCTACTAGCACTTTTTCTAAAGCAAAAGGTTTCAACAAAATCTTCAAATTTGTATGAAGAATTGCCTCTTGCACTTTTTTTATACAACAAAATGTATCGATTTGCGTGGAATTTATATCATTTCTGATTTCACCCTCATCTGCAGTTAAAGGCAGTTGGAGCAATGACTTCTACAAAATAGTTGTCGCCTAATAGGCTGAGAAACAAATAATAAAATGGTAAATTAGAATTTCGTTAGAGTACAGTCTCAAACAGTCCAAAACGGTACTAAGCTCGCCAGGAAAGAATGTAGGTTACAGAACCCTTGATTCAAGTCTACAATCGTATATGATTTAATATGAAAAACATACGATTGTAGACCGGCATCAGGTGTTCCGTGACAGATATTCTCTCCTGGCGAGCCAACTTGAGTATATTGCTGATTTACAGTACAATCTCAACATAAAATTTGGCATTTCTCTCTAGACTGGATCAGGATTCACACATCTCCACTGCTATGGTTCGGTAAGTTTATGACGGGAATGAACTTCGCATTACTTGCCGCACCAAAGGCCCCGATATCTTTGGAATCATCTGAACTAGAAGAACTTCTCCTGTGCAGTGTCGAGTTGCCGGCCTTGTGAAGTTTCGGATTAAGTTTCGGTTTCTCTTGGTGGTATCTGGAATTAGGTACACTGAAAATGCGACCGGACCAACTATTACCCGTACGCTCGAATAATTTGTTCTACAAATGCGTTTTCTTCGTCGTTTAGTACTGGGAAACTATGCATTGGAGAGCACATTTCGCTGCAACAATACGGATAAATTATACTTTCAAGCATGCCCTTTAGCTACCGTAGTCTTTTTTCCATCTTCACAACAATTCGTTTTAAACTTTCACTTTCCTTTTGTACACTTTCGAAGGTCTTGCGATCTACCATATTTTGTTTTGCAATATCTAGGTAGTAACTCTTTTTCGAAACTGTATCTTTTAAATTTGCAATAGTATTATGTAACTGCCGAATCTCAGTTTCATATTTGCTCTTCTCGGCGTTAGATGCAGATACTCTGTAGTTATCGACAAGGCCCTTCAACTTGCCCAGTGTCTCCTTCATAACCTGCAGCTCCGACCTAATATGCAAACCGTCAAACTTGAGCGAAAGGAGAGTTTTTGTTACCGTTTTACTACCACAATTACATCCTTTTCATAATTGATAGCGTTCTGTAGTTCTAATCCGCTGATGGTTTGACACGATTTTTCCACAGATACTGTGTTGTCTTTGGTGTTACTCAGCATACTTTTGGCACTCAAATATTTCTCCTTCAACTGATTGACGACGTCGCAATTGGACTTGATGTACTGCAACTTCTGCTGGTACTTCTGCACTTTTTCTTGCTCATGTAACAAACTACTACTTCAGTAGAGAAAGATCGGCTCGTATCGCCACTTACTGTAAACTTTGGCGTTCTCTCTCTCGCAATAAACTCTCATACTTCTGTTCAACATCCTGCCACCTTTGCTCCAAGTTTTTGTTCTTCTGGCACAAATTTTCATATGACTCGAGCGGATTGTAGGACTCATCTCCTAAACTAGCAGCGGAAATGGGATCGCTAAAGTTGTCGATCCAGTCTGCATTGCTGGATGCATCTTCAAACCATTCCGTTGTTTCTGTATCTCTTTGCGGAATGAAGTCTGAGTCTGTAAGGGAGTAACTCTGTAAATTTTCCATATTCTCAGTTTTTGGTTTTAACTGTCAAACTCAAAATTTGTATAATGTCAAATGAAGTGTCAGCAGAGCCCGCAAATATCTGAAATTTGAGCCGCCTTTTCGCTTTCCTATATCTTCGCGTTTGGATATATTTGTGCTGTGGTCAGTTTTTGGCCAAATTTATGACGAATATTGGAAATCTAACTCTAAACCGTGGCCACTTTTCCAAAGCCGTAAAGCGCTTTTCCGATCGTTTCGGCCCCTTGTAATACTTTCTAGGTTTTTCCAATGCTCTGTGGATGAGTTGCGTGATGATTTTTATTAACGCGCACAATGGAACTATCGTGTATGTGAACAATAAAAAATATGATAATTTTTCACACACAAAAATACACACCTTATGGCCAACAAAGTTGAGCTCACTAAAATAGTTATTTATGCATCAAGGGCATTAAGGCGATATCTATGCCGAAGGCGACAGAGCCCGAGGGCCTCTGGCCCGAGGGATTGTAAGTCGCCCGAGGGTTAAATATTGAGTAATGCCTGAGGTGCATACAACATTTTATTTTTCATCATTCCAAAGAATGCATTTCCAATATACAAATGTCATGATTATTGTTTGCCCAACATTAAAGTGCTCCATACGAATCAAGTTGCATTTTTTTATGACATAATATAACTCCGTCAATCAATTTGACAGGCCATTTGAGGGCATAATGAGATGACAATCCATTATGCCCTCTCATTATGCCCTTGGGCGTAATAGACTGCTTCATATATCACATATGACAGATATAATTGACATATAATAGGCAAATGAAAAATAAAGAATATTATTAATGAAACTGAAACGCAAATTCCAAAAAAATGAAAATTCATTCTCGGTAAGTCCACGCATAGTTATTACCTTAAAAATAGCGTTTTCTAAAAATCGATGGTTTGCTATGGTACAAAACGATACGGTCCTTCTGGAAAAGATGGCGTTCCAAAGCTGAACAATACAGAAATGAAACACTGGATCACCCGACGAAATGCTGTTACAATTTCCTTGAATATTTCTTGTACGATTACCTTTTATTGTATTTATTAATTAATGTATTTATCGGACAATGAACTTTCTATTTATACAGACTGCATTCAAACTAACTCTCGAGCTATTATTAGAGCACTTAAAAAGGTCAAACGATTTCAAAGCTAAACCCCTCCTATGATTTGATTCGAATGGCGTTTTTTTTCCAATAACAAATTAATAATTAAATAGGGCACGATGGATTCGCGTTTTAGCATTGAAAGCGACCAGTTTGGTCCCGATAAGAAAAATAATTCGCGTGTTCGTGTTGGTCGTTGGGGTAAACACAGATTATTAACCTTATATTAGCAGCGTCTCAAAGATCCTTTAAAACAAAAATAAAACCGTTTTAACCGGTAATCGTAATTTCTAATAGTGCGATCGAATTAACGAATTTAATTCGAAGGTCGTATTTTGCAAACGCGGCGCATAATAAACATTCTTTCTATTACAACGCGCTATCAAGAGGACAATTCTTTAGTTTCGAACAAAAAGTGAACTTATTAACTTGTCAGTGAAATTTTGACTGTATTCACTCAATTTTGTGTTAATTAAAAATTTGCAATGGTATGTTATTTTTAAAATTTTCCCCGGAGTGTACAATTATGTTAAGGCAGCTGACTTTCCCAATCTTCAATCCAGTCGACACCGGACAGGTATAAGCAGTTTTCCATTGTGCCGCAAAAACTAGTTCGTTTCAAAACCCACTCGTGGTTGTTCCCGCGTAACAAATCTGTAAATGGTGAGTAGAGGCAAATATAGACCATAACAGCTTTCAATTAGCGAAAGCCCTCTAGGTGACCCAAGCGCCTAGATTTCGATGGAACAGACAGACGACGGAAAATCGAGCACATAAGCGTTACCTCAGATTCGTTGTGTTACGCTAAACAATAAAACAAAGGGGGGAGAGCGCTAGTTCTTAAAGCAAAGGAGTTGGAAAAGGAGACCCTTATTAGGATTTAACATTTGGTTTGGTTCTCTATGGAATGGCAGGAATTTGGGATGTTGGCAAGGCACAATTTTTGGTTAAGATTATTGTTTTAAGGTTTACTATAAGGGGTATATATTTCAGCTTAAGATAATGTTTCGTTCAAAGGTTCAAAAATCGTTATGAACGATTTTATAACGTGAGCTTTAGGTTGGCGCTGCTTTAACTCAAACCCGCCCCATAAACGGCCAACTAGGTCAGGGTTGAAAATAAAATAAATGCTTAAAATCTTCCACAGCGTCTGTACTTTGTCACAATTTACTAAAAGGGTTATGCTCCACTCAATTTCTATTTTATTTCTCTCCATATGACACTAAGAAGATACGGTAGTAATAACAGTGAAATTAAATTACCAACAGGAACACGTTATTCCATCAATCTCCAAAATAAATTTTTTTCCAAAATTGGATAGCGTACAAATACAAAATACTCCCCAAATTCTCAAAATTATTGAATTAATTGACTATATCTACGAGTATAATAACAAAAACAAAACGAAGTACTATCGATAATTGCTTCGATAATGTAATCGTATCAATTTACCTTGAATAAACTCGGTCACTGTAGAGAGCTCTCCTGTAGCGAGTCCACCACCAAGAGTCGAAACTTGTCCTGGACGACTTGCTAACTCATCGAAAGGAAACCCATTGTCCAAATTAAAGATGGTGATGACAGAATTTACATCGTGGTGCCACATAAACAAACTAGCTATTAACATTGACAAGACGGTAATAATGAATATGTCCCGTAGAACACTCGAAATCAGCAACATCCCCATTCTGAACTCAATCGCCCCAAGCCAGTCTACCTCTACCTACCTGGGATGCAAACTGGATGATAATCTATCCTGGCATCCGCACGTAGAACACATACGCGCAAAATTGAACCAGGCATACTACCTAATAAGAAGAATAAAACATCAATTTGACTTAAACCACATAATTGAGGTGTATTACGCTGTAGTGTACTCGCACTTAAGCTTTCATATAATGTGTTGGGGTGCTAGCACGGGATTCAATAAACTCTTTGTGTTACAAAAGCGCATAATAAGACTGATGTTTAACTTAAATTACGCACAAACTTGTACATACACTTTTAAAAAATTTAATATATTGACTCTACCATGTATATATATATATACTAAAATTGGTGTACCTACTACATGCACACACATGTACATAACTTTAATAGGGTAGGAAGCAGACACTCATATAACACAAGAACAAGAGACAAATTCATAATTCAAAAACACAATCATTCTTTCTACAAAAAATCGCCCTTTTACAACGCCACAAAACTCTACAATATTCTACCCGAATCTATCACCAACTGCGACATAAAAGAATTCAAGGTAAAAATTAAGGATATACTGCTCCAACATGCGTTTTACTCGGTACATGATTTTATTAATCTCTTTGTAAATAAACATTAAGCTGCTGCAACGCCACCTGGTTTTAAACATTTCGTTATTATGTGTATGTATTTATTTATTTATTGACGTATCGATAATTGTTATTCAACAATTCAACGATTAAATGATTGATTGATTGATTGAACCCCGAATTTCCTCGGAACGGCTTCAGTATAGAAGTAAATTCCAGGGGTACGGACTGAAGTACCTGCGGTTAATCTAAATTAATACTATGATTCGATGATTCGATACCGATTGACTCTCGAGATATCTCCGGTCAAAAGAAAAATTAGCTTGAGCACAACTCCTGAAGTTTTTGGTCTTACAGTCAATTCGTGCAACTCTCGGCTAGCTCACGCCACTGTGTAAAATTTACCGTGGCTAGAACTACCCAGGACTCACCACGAGGAGGTGGTTGCAAGTCGAGTCCCGCGCCATGCCCGCCCATCCGCCCAACCTATCGGAGCACGGTCTCTAACGAAGCGATTTAAATTTTGTCCATATCATCTTATGCCGAAAAATCAGTGTTAGAGTTAAATTGTTTTGGAGTTGTGCTCAACCTAAGAAGTTCAGCTGGACTTTGGGACGTTAAACCTAAATTGACGCATCAGCAGGCATTTTTAAATTTTTTACAAAATATTGAAGTTCAAGGCAGTTGCGTAAAATGAAGGTTTAACATTACAAAGGTAATTAAAAGTAGATACAAGTACTTACATCACGAAGCTTTCTTGAAAAAAGTTCGAGGTCCTAGTGAGAAATAAAAGAATAACAAGAGAAAGTTCAGTTCATACGAAAGTAGGTATAGAATGTAACAAGCGTTTAAAGTAAAATATTTAAACAGCTCACAGAAGAATACTTTTAAGAGACAGTGTTTAGAATTATATACAGTTTTAAAGAGTACTATAGAGATTCGTTTGTAAAACATCAGAGAATAATTAATCATCTTATAAAGAATAATCTTTCATAGAATATCTTTCAGAATATAAATCATCTTATAGAGAATACAAAGTGTTTCAATTCGATTAGTTATAGAATATCTTTCAGAGTATAAATAAGCATCTTATAGAGAGAATAGATAGACTTTTTTCAATTAAGTAACTTCTAGAATATCTTTCAGAGTAAATTGTCTTATTATCACATTTTGTGTCTGCTTTCTTATTTTGCTGAAACTGCTTTCTGTCGCGCTACCTGTTGAAGATCGTGGTAAAGAGTCTAGCTGCAGATGGTTGTGCCTTTCGGCCTCTCCTACAGAGTTGTTTCAGTTGATAGTTCTCAATTTTGGATTTCAATAGAACAGTAACTAGACATTTCTACCGTTTTGGTACGAAATTAAAGTGTATTTGTATTACCTGTTATGTACCTTAAAGGAATAGAAAAGGAGAAAAATAGAGTAGGTGATGAATATAGCAAGACGAGGGAAAGGTATATGAGGAGTCGGTGTTTATGGATCTTTTTACATAGTGCGTGGTATTAGTCTTGAACCTGTGGATGAGTCGAAGGGAAGGACGTCGCTTTCCGAAAATGAGACGGTTGGGACCGAGTATGATTAGTGTCAATTTGTAGCTAGCAAAGTTAACTAGAAAGAGATGCAGATAACAATGCATTGTTATCCTTCGGTATAAATGGTGATGATAAAAGTAACTAAACTGAAATATGGTAGGTAATATGTAAATTTACCTGATGCATAATTACCAATTTCATCGTCAACTTTATCTCAAGAGTGTAAACCCGTTCTAACAAAGATGAACCTACCTAATCTGAAATAAAACCTACAGACACTTAAGTGCTATACTTCCCTAGAAAGTATTTTGCAACTACTATATTTGTCTACTTTAAAGTGATATCGATGCCCACCCCTACTAATTTGTGCACAGTTTATTCCCCACAGTTATATAGCAAATTTAATTTTTTGACGCACCTGACGCAAAATCTTTCGAGAACTTCCATAAACGTAAAATAATATTAAAAGACCTTCCAAAGATTTGCCCATTAGGCCAGAGTTGACCGTTTGGATCCATACCAGTCGCTATAAAATGTAAGTGTAAATTAACGGTTTAGTAACCGAACAGTTTTTGTCCGATCATTTGTTTTACTCTAGCCTCTATGATTGAATACTACAAACTTAAATAAAACTCTATCATCCATGCACCCATAGCAACCATTCCTACGTAATTAGTTGACAATCTCGCATCCCTGAAAAATATGATCGAACAAAAACAGTAAGAACGTTATGGACGATTTGCAAAAATATTGGTAAACAATTGTCATCGACCTTACCGTCCTTTCTAATCTAAAAGACAACTGCGTTAGTGCACGGAAAAGTTCCCTTTTAATTGGATCATACCGTATTTAAAAGTGGCACCTAACTAGAAATAGATGTTATCTCATTCCATTCAACCATTAAAAACCATTTGGTGCTTGCATGCAGCCAACTCATTTCCAATTGAATAATCAGTTATCTGCTTACCTTTACTAATACTTACTACATGAGATGTTATTGCGAACTATCAAAATCAACCAGATTGGTGTAGGAATTACACACAAAAATCAGATTACTTAGTCTGCTTAGGCATAAGTATGAATTCATACCTACACCCACTACCGGTAAAGTGCTTTTTTTCAAGCTGATTGATTTGGTAGCTCACTGTTATCGCATCTAGCAGTATAATACCTATACCAAAAAGTCTTTTGTCGTTCATCTTCTAGCACTTTGTCACTAATCACTTACATGTTAATATCACCCATCCCAGGAATGAGAAAAGCACTTACCGAAGCTTGGCGTTCATCTGTCTCCTGAAACAAAACACAAATATTAGTGAATAATACTATTTGAGGGGTGCTAATTTGCTTTTTGAAAATTGTCTCTTGTACACTTTGTACATTAAACTTTCGTCTGGTCAGCACAAACGATTTCAAGGTAGACACAAAGTATACCTTTGCTCGCTTTGGGAACAACCACTAAACAAATAAAATTCGTAGAAGATTACGCATAAGACATTCAGAGTACCCAAAAAAAATTTAAAACGGCTTGGGGATGTTTTTCGGGAAAAAGGGTGCTAGTTCCTAAACAGATTCCTAATATAAGGTAAATAAAAAGCAAAAATCAGGGTTGGTTGTGTAAAAAGACGAATGGTTTAATATAGATAGAGGGGTTAAACAGGGATGCTGACAGACATGGCGGGAATATTGTTGGAAAAGAGGAAAATATGGTATGAACATCGGAGGGAAGAGGATTGTTAATATACGATTTGCGGATGACATGATTGTATTTGCTGAGAGTTAGGAACTTTCATTTAAGTGATAATATTCCTATTCAACTTAAGTATTCAAATTTAGTTTAACCATAAGGTATAAATAGTTTGTGTAAAAAATTGCCAGGAATGTATTGTGGAGAAAGGAATTGGATCCACTTTAGTTTATGCCAGTATATTAAATTAGTTATTTTGGAATTCATATTTATTCGTCTGTAGTCAAACCGGAGTGTGAAGTTTTGATTTTCAAATTTAAAAGGAGATAAAAAGTCAAATTTCTGAAAGGTAAGGAACTTTCTTATGAAGTAGCCGTGAGTAAAATTTATGGTTAGGTATACAACAACTAAATCGAGCATGCTTAATGGTTCAAAATTTTGATTTTACGTGAACAGATACGGTGACACGTTTTGTTTATTACATTACATTTAACTAAACTCACCTGGCCAAGCTTTCTATCGCTCTCTCCATGAGGAAGTCACCCAGTGCCGGGCTATAGAAGTCTTCAACTGCGTCAAACTGAAAAGAGCACAGATTTAGTATAAAAATATCCGAAGGTTTATTATATATATTTATTTTCATGTATTTTGTTCTAATTTGAAATATAATTTTCTTGTACAACGAAAGTTTAATTCTGTTCAAGTGTTCAGTTAAAAATCGAATTTTCTCAACACAACTAGTTCCATGCCAGCGCCTCAACCAGACAGATGAATCAGACTGTCAAATTTTTGGTCACATTAAAAGAACGTTTTGTTTTTCCAAAGCACTCTTCGAAAAAAATGAAAAATTGTAGGGAAAATGTGACGTAATATCAAAATGTCAAAATACAAAGTGGTATCCATCAGAAAAAATAAAGTAATGCCATACTCGAAAATTGTCCATAAAAAAGTGTCTGAATAACGTTTTGGTTAGAAATGTCTATAGTATTAGTTTACCACGAAAAAATTAAAGAACGAATTTACAAATCTTGAAGATATTTTAAATTTCTTTTCAGATTATTATTCGGCACGAAAATTCGCATCTTTGCCCTCATTTATGTCAGTAAAATTAGCCTAAGCAAATAAAAAATCCCGAAACTAAAGAGTTTGTTTTTTGTTGGTTATTGAGTGTTTTGGCAAAAAAAAGATTAATTATTTCGCAATGCAATAGTTACTACAACATTTGTAAAATGCGATGCTAACTTCATTTTGCCCAGCCCATATATGATTTTTCTAACTTGAATAACATTCTTACATTTCGCGAGTTTAGTTATTGTTTGTTTCGCGAAATCCGCTTTACAGTAAAATAAAATGTGGACAGGGCTACTTCACACGGAATAAATTCTGTATCATTCTGCTGCTAGAAGGTGCAGAATCGTTAGTTATTTATTGTTCTGATAAAACGAAGCAAAGCGATAGGTATTAAAGGATTTGCAAAATTGGCGAGACTAACTTCACGGCCCGAACCACACTTGATTCTTCAAAATCAAAGATTTGTCTTGGCTTTTGTTCCAGAGCTATAAGCTAACAAAATAAATATATTGAAAACTAGCCTCGGACGGACGGACAGATAGACAGACGAACAAAAATAAAAAATGACTGCAATAGCGCACCCATGTTCGAAATGGAGGTTTTTTCAGTGATTCGTCACTTCTCTGGAAATGCTCTTTTTTTAAAAGAAATTCGCTATTTGTCCAAAAAAGTGGAGAAACAAGTTCCGAAAGGTAAGAACATTTTCTAGAAAGCATCAAGTTACGTTTCGATGACTAATAGCTAAAATTGTTGAAAATTTAGTTCAAACGTAAATAATAAGAAAGTTGAGAGTCGCGTTACATTTTCGATGTGATCAATAATTACTTTTTTGGGTTGTACACGAAATTGTTATGTATGCTACATGAACAGAACCAATAAATTACATAAAAACCAAATCTACTTAAAAAGGGCGATTAAAATTTTGAATCTATTGGAAGATTCGTTTCCAAAAACACGGTAGATATTGTCCACCAATAGATGTGATTAAATTTTGATGACACTTAAACTTAATTGTTATGTTTGTAGTTTATTAACTACCCCATTTACAAAGCAAAAACTTACCCTTATCGGTTTTTAATCGAACCACCATGCAAGGACGGACGAAACACTCTAATCGCGGTGAGCGCGCATTTCGAAATAAGCGCGTTTGCTGAGGCATTTGAATACCTGTTATCTACAATTTGTGACGTTTAGGCCATAGAGGTCAGTCCGCCTTACCCCTTATCTAACAACTGGCAAGCGAACGTATATTTAATTTTCATATAAATTGTAAGGTGCTGCGTCATGAAAACAGCAACCCCAAACTTGTAAATTCCCTAAGAACATTGTTTTGGGTGTAATGCTTGCCAAAACCACGTCTTTTGCTCAAGAAGAAGACTAATGAATTTGGACCTTCTACAATATTTCAAGTTATTTCTAAATTGTAAGGTACTTGTCTTTAAAAAAACACATCAAAACTTCTATTCCCAAATGAAATCGTTTGTAATTGCGTTACCGCCATAATAATTTCATTTCCGAAATTCCTTAACTAATACTTGGCCCCCGAATTTTAAAACAGCTCTAAAACCGTCGTTTAAAATGTTACCACTTACACCAACCACTCGCCTTTGCACAATGTGCTAATGAACTTGAATTTTCTAGCATTTCTAATGTGCCTTACGAAATCCCTAGGGGCGACGTTTGGGGATCAAAAAGGCACCTGATCCTTGGGTAGGAATTTTAGAGATTAGAAAAGTCATGCCTGAAACCTGGGTATAGTCGCAAGTTCAATTGTTCTATTTGTAGTGGTTGCTGAGACAAATACTTGTGCAAGGTAATAATACAAGTTGCTATATTGAATGAATTTTTGGACCAATTAAATGCTTCTAATAATCGCCCAGATTTAACATGAATCCAGAGAAAAAGAATGAAATTGCTAGTTGCAGTTTTTAGGCATGAAGTGACACAATAATCTTGAGTTGTTTGTTTCGATTTGAAGGGGCATTTCATTTTGTGAAGGAAGTATACGGTTCACTCTATCAAATTAATTCAAAATTAGTAAACTCTGCGACAATTATTATTAAAGATAATCAAAAGGCAAATGTGTTTTTTTGTTAAAAATGAAATTATCAACCGACTTCTAAACACCTGTTTAAAATACCGACGCCGCCAACGCAATGGACTACACATGTGTTTCCAATTAGACTCGCATATATAAGACGATTGTAATATTGTCGTGTATACATTTTTGATTTGGAAAATGATTGATTGAAATTAACGGCAGTTGTATTGAGGTAAATTTCCATACACAATAATTAAGTCAGCCTTCTCCTATTGTCCAACTCCAAAATCATTTTGCATTGGATGCCCAATGTTTAAATTCAAAATCCAAATTACTTACTGAATTTTACGCGATACCTAATCTGTGCTTGTCAAAACTCACCCTTAGCTTTTTTGCTTTCGGCACTAGGCACTCTCCTTGAAACCATTTGGAATGTTTGGGAACCATTCCGCACAAAATGCACTTCACTTCGCGTTAACACAATCGAATGATTTGGTCATAAGTTATATTTTTGATGGAGGGGCGGTAACGTAAGCAGGTAGAGATTAATCACCTGATGCGCTTATCTGCACGTGCGGCCACTTCTACCTTTCAATCATTGTTTTTCCGTACCGAAGGAATTCGTTCCTGATAAAATATGACAGGTGAACTACAATTTTTTTAACCCATGTGGTTGTGTTCTAAATGAATTTACATTCACTTGGATAAAGTCAAAATGTGACTTTCCTTGTCTACCTCCCAATTGCACTATGTCACTGAAGTAGCTTTCTTTGACTCGTTCAAAAATGAACTTTAGCTAATTGTTTTACTCAATATTCCCACGCAGTATTTGAAATATAACAATCGCAAATATTGTTATTAATTTATAATACCTGTGAGAAGGTATGAGGAAGCGTATAGGTTTTTCTACATGGAAGCGGCGATAGTAAAGTAGGTATTGGAATGGAGTGTCAAGTATGGGGAAAATTTAAATTTCGAAATGATTTCTGAGGATTTATAAGGAATTTTATCCGATTTCAGGGAGTGCCGTGGAAATCCAGGAATTATTGACGGGGAGCTTAACGGATTTCCAAAGACCAAAGGGAAATTCGAGTTTTCAAACTAATTTCTGAACATCTTGTAACATATTTTGTAATATCTCTCAATCATTGAAATCCCAGATATATCAGACCTTATGAAGAGGAGGCACAAACTCAAACTTGCCGTAGAGCGTAGACTTCAGGTATTCAATAAAAACCAAATTTCTTATAATCACATAACGTATTTGTAGGAAATTTTCTATAGTAGCTTGGCAGCTAGTTCAGGGTTCACTGAAGAAACGCATTGAAATAAACCATCTTCAGTTCAGAGATGCATATCCTAGGTTGTACTTATATCAAATAATTGTTACTTTGACGTTTTACACAAAATTTGAAATTTAATGGTTTGAATCCCTTTCATATGAACGACGAACCTACGTTGATATTGCTATACGCCTGTTGAGCATTTCTTACTAAAATCTATTATATTAGACCGAGAGATTTTGTGCGATGATTAGTAAACCTATTTTACCGCAATTTTCTTTTTGCATAGCTTAGAACTAGCGTATAAACGTATACAATGCGTCTGTTGTGCGGTCCGTTCTATTTTTATGTAATTTTTCCAATTTCAACAGCACAACAAACAAACGTTTATTAATATACGTCTGCCATCAATTTTAAAATAATATTGGAGAGAAAAAATAATAGGGCGCTAGCACATTTGCAGATGTTTATCGTTATCTGCTCGCTTGGTACCGGGTGATCCAAAATGACTGCGGACAGTTTGAATTGACCGCAAAACAAAACATTTATAAAGTTGGTAACATATATACCAAATGTTATTTATTTAAAAGCAGTGGTGGATCAATTTAATGGATCACTAAGAAAATAGAGGGGGAGGGGGAGGGGGGATTGATCTATTGTAGAAATTGCATCCTAAAACCATATGATGTTCTAGCTGATAGTGCAGTCAAGAGTCATGCTTCGAGCTTCACTATCTTTCTAGAGGTTTTCAACGAACGCAACGGACAACCAGGATGAGATCTCACTTACTGCGACTTGGGGATATTACAAATTAACAAAATTACGGGAAGCAAATCAAGTGATAAAAACTCCTCTTCGTTCTTAAACCTGGTAAAACTTTTCAGTTTGGATTTATCAGAACTGGAGAATTAAATGCTTGCTGTAGAATATCATGCGACATCTATTTCAAACTACAGTAAACTCTTGATATAGCATTCTGCAATACACTGAAAATGGTATTGCAATTTCCTAAATACTGCAATGTTAAGACTCAAGTGGCATTGCTCTTTACGCTTTACCATTATGCCAATGCCTTTACTAGTGATAAAACTATCTGTAATACTGATAGGCGCACACTCGTGAGTGATGAGCCGGTCGATTTCCTGATATTTTTGTTGCTGATTATTTTCATTTTACAGAAAACAATAAATGCACTCATCCCAACACTAAGCAATTTTGCGCACGTGTAGGTTTTTGTTTTGGTGGGGGGGTTTAACCACCGGTTGGTACATTTAAATTTTAGCTGTGTTTCATCATCCACAAACGTGTCAACGTCTTGGCTCTCTGAAGTATCTCTGAAATTTAAATCACAAATTTTACAAGTAAGTGATTGTGCTAAATGACTAATTTGAAATAAATGAAATTTAATTTTTTACAGCAATGTGTGGAATTTGGGCACTCTTTGGAATTGAGTGCAACATGCTGAAGTATTGCGGAACTTCGTTCCCGAAAATTACACACAGGGGGCCGGATGCATGGAGAATTGAATACGACAATAATATCAAGGTAGGTGTACGCTTAAATTCACCCAGAGTACAAATGGCACGTGGCTATCTGCACAAAATAGATTCACCCGAAAGCATATTTCAAAATCTTTTTCACAAATATGCGGCGCTCTATTTTTTAATTATAGCATTTTTATTTGTCGGTTCTCCAACTGCAATCTTATCTTTCACAAGATAGAATTTATTGCATTGATCCCTTTCGTGCAAATGTGAACTTTTTATTCCTGACCTTAGAGCTTTGGTTTCTAGTTGCCGGCCGCCAAATTCATATAGCAGTAAATTGAGTAGATAAAGGAAAGACACACAATCACTTCTAATGTTCTCGATCATGTTACAAAATATCAATACCAATATCAAAAACAAAAGGGCCCCATGGGTTTTAATCATGATATAAGCACGCAGTGGCAAAATATTAATTTGGTTTTCCTAGAACTGCGGCGTTGGTTTTCATCGCTTAGCGATTGTCGATACCACCTACGGAATGCAACCACTCAAACTGCACCAATACCCACATTCGGCTTTAATCTGCAATGGGGAATTATACAACTGCATGAAGGTAAGGCCCTTCCTTCTAACAACGGTTTCACTCCCACCCGTAGCTTAAAGAAGAGCACGGCTTCGACTACGAAACAAACTGCGATGTGGAATGCGTCTTCCACCTGTACCAAAAATTTGGAATTGAAAAGTGCGTAAGAAGTCTCGATGGTGTCTTTGCGTTCTGTTTGATTGATGTACCCAACCGGAAAGTACTACTCGCCAGGGATCCATATGGCGTTCGGCCTTTGTTTAGAGTGTTCACCAACGGTGGTGTTTTGGGCATATGCTCAGAAGCCAAAGGTTAAATCCGAAACCTTCTCCCGATAATTAACCCATTTACTTTAGGTATAGCGTCAATTTCCCAGCAGACGAATGGCGACGAATGGTCCCTCGAGCCATTCCCACCAGGTACCTTTGAAGAGTATCAGCTACTCGATGATGGTAAAGCAAAATTTATTAGACGGGAAAAGTTTCACGGACCAGGAGACCGTCCCACTTTCAAACCGTTCTTGCCATACGAAGGTAAGTTGGCGTATTATCGCCCGCATACATTTTCGCCCCGTAGATTTAACAAACGATCACCTCGCGAATATCCGATCACTGTTCACTACGGCAATTAGAAAACGTCTAATGGCACAAAGACGGATTGGGTGTCTACTCTCAGGAGGTTTGGATTCGTCCTTGGTCGCTTCTATTTTAGTTAAAGAGGCGCGTGCCGCCAACCTCCCGTATAAAGTGCAATCATTTTCCGTGGGCATGGGTGACAGCCCCGACATTAAAGCCGCCAGAGAGGTAGCGAAGTTCATCGGCACAGAGCACCACGAGGTGATATTCACGGAGGAGGATGTAAGCAACGTTTTAGACGATGTCATCTACCACCTGGAAACCCCAGATATTACAACAATCCGGGCATCAGTGGGCATGTACATTGTTGCCAAATACATACAGGAAAATACAAACACAACCGTTATATTCAGTGGAGAAGGTGCTGATGAACTTTGCCAAGGCTACATTTACTTCAGAGACGCGCCAAGCTCAGACGAAGCTCACGAGGAGAGCTTGCGGTTGTTACGCGAAATCTACCTCTTTGATGGCTTACGAGCCGACCGCACAACTGCAGCTCACAGGTTTGTCAAATACACTACCTACGCTCTATAACCAGCTATTCATTCTTTCAGCCTGGAACTTCGAGTGCCTTTCCTTGATCTACAATTTACAAACTACTTCCTCAGCCTGCCCAAAGAAACTAGGCAACCTAAAAACATGAAGTTAGAAAAGTACCTTCTAAGGTACGCATTTAATGACACTGGAGTATTACCGGATCACATACTGTGGAGGCACAAGGAGGCCTTCAGCGACGGTGTAACCTCCCATAAGAAATCCTTATTTACAATTTTGCAAGAGATTATCGATAAACGAATGCCCGAGGTGTTTGATGCGGCGGTTGCTGAACAGAAGTATCCGCACTGTACGCCGAAGTCGAAAGAAGCGTTTTACTATCGGGAGGTATTTGAAAAACATTATCCGAAATTGGCTGAGAAGTTTATTCCGTTCTTTTGGATGCCGCGGTGGATAGAATCGCAGGATCCATCAGCTAGATTTATTAACCATTACGCAGCCGACAAGGAGAGCGATAAGGAAATTACGCACGGTTAATTAAGTAGTTAATTATGTAGGTCAAGATGAATATTTTTACATTATCTGTAAGTTATTTATTACATAAAAATATTTGGATACACATAAAAAGTGCGTAATTTTATTACACTGTTAATTTCCATTCGTGTACGCGTGCCCCCGAGAAACGGACTCCATATGTATTTAGATCAAGTTTATATACAAGGTGAATGTTACGCCACGTATTATCTAGTTTTGGTATAATGATATATTTTCCAATAGTTTTCCCCAATCAAAGTTTTTAAAATTACAAAACTCAAAAGAAACATTGCACATTTTATTTGGCACCACCAAAGGCATGCGTATGCAAATTCTTAGACCAGTTGGTTGTTGCGTGCAAAAGTTATGCACGTTTTACGTTCAGAAACAGCATCTTAGGAAATAATTCATGAGGGGTCCCCCCTTGACAGCAAAATTTGATAACCGTCTGGCACATCTTCAAGGTATAGGCTACATATTGCAAAAAATTGCAGGACTCTAGAACCATTCCCCTAAAAGTAGTTCAAACCGCAGAAGAGGGTCCGGACGGACGGACAGACGGATAGACGAGTAAAAAAAGAGGGGCGAGGGTGAACACACGTTTTACCCTTCATGGTATTCTAATGAAAGGTCTCGCCGAAATGAATTCATTTGTACAAACTATAACTTTCTTGCGCGACTCCTTTCCGAGATCAGTAGGTGGCCGATGGGAGGAGGAAAGGGGTAGAAATTAATTCTATCTTTCATGGTATTCCAATTAAAGGTTTCAACAAAAGGAACTATTTTCTACCAACTACCGCCCTACTTTCTGACTCCTTATCAAAAGAGGAGATTGGGGGGAGGGGGTGATAGGAACTGGTTTTTTCCTTCATGGTACAAAGGGCGATTGGGACGTCTGGAAGAAATATATCTATTGGCGATGTCAAAACTTTAATAGCGAATATCCCCATTAATAATTAATTAAACAATAAAACATCGATAAATATAGCATACCATAGCAAGTCTCTGGTTTCTAGTCTATAACTTTTGATGAAAAAGTCTGATCGAAAAAGTACGAATTGATTTGGATTCTACGCACCCAAATTAATAAGAAAAAGTGTTTTCCCGAGAAATTTTGGTGTAGTCGATTTTTGGTAAAAAAGGAAGGCCTTTTTTTGAGCCCCGAAAAAAAAATTTTCTTTTAAAATGTGGCCTGTAGAATCCATAATTTCAAACAGTACCAAGTTTACTAGTTCAAAAGTTACAGCCCTTTGAATTTTCTTTCGAAATTTGTTTCTAGTCTGTAACTTTTGACTAAGATGTCTGATCGAAAAAGTACGAATTAATTTGGATTCTACGCACCCAAATTAATAAGAAAAAGTGTTCTCCCGAGAAATTCCGGTGTAGTCGATTTTTGGTAAAAAAGGAGGGTTATACACTGCCTTTTTTTGAGCCACGAAAAAAAATTGTCTCAGATCGACCCGGGAAAAAAATTTTCTTATAGAATGTGGCCTGTAGAATCCATAATTTCAAACAGTTCCAAGATTGGGCTACTAGTTCAAAAGTTACAGCCCTTTGAATTTTTTTTCGAAATTGGTTTCTGGTCTATAACTTTTGATTAAGATGTCTGATCGAAAAAGTACGAATTAATTTGGATTCTACGCATCCAAATTAATAAGAAAAAGTGTTCACCCGAGAAATTTTGGTGTAGTCGATATTTGGTAAAAAAGGAAGGTTATACACTGCCTTTTTCTGGCACCGAAAAAAAAATTGTCTCAGATCGACCCGCAAAAAAAATTTTCTGATTGAATGTGGCCTGTAGAATCCATAATTTCAAACAGTTCCAAGATTGGGCTACTAGTTCAAAAGTTGCAGCCCTTTGAATTTTTTTTCGAAATTGGTTTCTAGTCTATAACCTTTGATTGAGAAGTCTGATCGAAAAAGTACGAATTGATGTGGATTCTACGCACCCAAATTAATAAGAAAAAGTGTTTTTCCGAGAAATTTTGGTGTAGTCGATTTTTGGTAAAAAATGAAGGTTATACACTGCCTTTTTTTGAGCCCCGAAAATAAAATTGTCTCAGATCGACCCGGAAAAAAAATTTTCTTATAGAATGTGGCCTGTAGAATCCATAATTTCACACAGTTCCAAGATTGGGCTACTAGTTCAAAAGTTACAGCCCTTTGAATTTTTTTTCGAAATTGGTTTCTAGTCTATAACCTTTGATTGAGAAGTCTGATCGAAAAAGTAAGAATTGATTTGGATTTTACCACCCAAATTAATAAGAAAAAGTGTTTTCCCGAGAAATTTTGGTGTAGTCGATTTTTGGTTAAAAAAAGCGAAGGTTATACACTGCCTTTTTTTGAGCCCCGAAAATAAAATTGTCTCAGATCGACCCGGAAAAAAAATTTTCTTAAGAATGTTGCCTGTAGAATTCTTTCATTCCTCCATCGCTACTTCTTCACCTCTCCTTTCTTAGATCATTTTGTCACTACGCCTAGTTCGCGCCCTATTGGCTGTTTTTACTGCCTTCTTATTCGATGACGTCTTCTTGAATCACCTTCTTTCTCATCATTTGAAAGATTCCGCAGTATTTCTCTCTGTTGGTTTTTAGAATGGAATATTAACAGAGGAAGTGGAAGAAAGGAAAACTGTTGTTTTACTTTAATATAAATAAATTGAAACAATGTAGGTATTATAATAGATTTATTCTAAATAATAAATTTATTCCATACGGATCGTAGTTAATTGAAAATGCATTTATTATTAAAGTACTTAAGCTAGATTTAAATTAAATAAATTAGGCAATATACTCGTCTAAAAAGGACCTAACTTAACAAATTTCGGATTGTTCTATACAATTAATCTTAAATAATAAACTAATGTAAATCCATGACAGCGATCTACGAAATACATGTACAAGTAACGTTGTACAATTTTGGTTTATAGTAAGGGAGGGAGTTGCGAATTAAATAAAGTGATGAAATATGGAGAATATTATGTTTGGTCTAAAAATCCGTTTCCACGTAGGATCATCATCATCTTGAGGAAACCCTATATTTTTTATCTCAAGTCTGTACCTGAACAGAAGAACTAACTCTATTTAAAGGGTTGTCAGGTGCTGCCTTCGCCGCTACCACCATTTCACAATTCTTCCACATTTTAGCATCCTCTTGGGGTGCCTCCTCCCAAACTACAACTTTTGATGGATAGTATAACCACTACACTGATGAATTTTTTGTTTCGCCTCCTCCATTTTGACTCTTTCTTATACTGACGTTAGCATTTGCAATATTAATGACAACTACCCCCACATAAATATTAGAATTATTAGTTGCCACTGCTTGTTTTGACATATTAAAACTTTCGGGATTTATTGGAATTTTCTCGAAAAGCAACTCGACCGGCTCGACGCCGTCCGGATCCTCTTCCTCATATTCGTCCACACTAACCGTCACATTTCCTTCGCCGACGCCGGTAACGTTATAAACAATTGTTTCGTTTTGACTCACCGCTTCAATTGGAACTTCATCCGGCGGCACTTCGGTGGTGTACACCTGCGTATCCCACGTGGCCGGTCGACTCAAATCTTCGTAAACATAATTGGAAAAGTACGATTGGATTTGCTGGACGACGAACTCGAGTACCGGCGGGAATTTACTAACGGAGGGTTGGGGGTTTAAAAATCCCAGGCGAATTAGTAGCGGTGGTTTTGCGTTGTTCAACCGCACTGTGTGGCTTATTGCTAGTAGACAGAGAATAACCACTAGAAAGGCAAAGGATCTCATTGTTGTTATGGGTGACGGTCGACTAATGCAATTGATTGAAATAAAATTAATAGCAGTACGGATTGCAAACTGACCATGGCATGGGTGGGTGACCTACATGGACAAAAATCTGGCACATGGGCTGTTCGCATAATAAAATGCAATATCGGTACGGTATTCTTCTTGTCTGCATGTGAAGAAAACTCGGATGGTTATAAAACAAGTTTGTAAAATAAATATAGCTAATGGCGCGGGAATTTGCAAGATAATTATATCCGCAGTTTCCTGATCTGTGTCATTCGGTCCGTTATACGTACAACACGCCATCGTTTCTTGGTACTCAATTTCGTTTAATTAAACTGATTGAAAATAAAAATATTGATTTCCTCCGACTTCGATCTATGGAAATTCGTGAATGCGAACGCCCACGACAATTAAACGCATAACGGCACCAAACCATTGTGCTGGTCAATCCTTACATGGTTGATATAAGTAATTAACATTACAATCAAAACTGCATTCCATTTCCATTGATTATAGGCCATCGACAACTGGTATTTATTTTTGCAAGCTGTTAGGGGTTTGGTGACTAGCGGATCTCTTCAAATTCCATGCAAACTTTATAGCAATCGTATGTTCGACGTTCGAGATGTGTCTGTGTTTCGTGGTCTTGCTTACCTACGTCAGATTTTCGTATTCCGCCCCGGCCATTGGGTTGGAGACTTACGTACAAAGGTTAGTAGGTACTGTTTTGCATCCTTCCACACAGTTAAATCTAATAACTAAGTAAATAACCAAAGCGCCACGCGATTGTAAAGAGTGTGCTTAGATTGTTTGGAGATTACCCTTTCCAAAAAATTGTGTGAACAAAGTTTCAGTGAAAGGTCCAGCAATAAAATTCCACTTAAAAGCTCTGAAACAGCTCAACTTTCCTTTAGAAATGCCAGAGGTGTACGTGTACCTCCCTATCCAGGTTCATTCGCAGTGATCGAATCCAATTTTGTACTCCCTAAGGAAACATTCGTTTTTGGTCACACGGTCACTTTGGTCTCAGTTTTCTCTGTCCATAACGTAACAGCCTTTCAATTCATCAAATAGACATAATTTTTTTGGAAAATCTTAGCAACTTTACGATTTAGAGTGAATTTTTAAAAAAATTTCGTTCGTACATTTGCGTCTTCGTGAAGGGTTACGAATTTAACTTTGTTTTTCTTGCCGTTAATATTTTCTATTAACATCCTAGAGCATCAGTTGCGCTTATTGCGTATGGTGACCACTCAGGCATTCTGCTATTGCGAAGGTAACAAAATGGCGGACCAACTAGCCAAGAAAGATCGGTATTTGCATTTTATAGGACTTGGAAAAATATCTCTGATCAAAGCCAAGACAAGCCCAAGGGCTGAAGACCTGCTGAAATCTACATTCTGTAGCAATGATTTATTCCTATTGACATGGCTAGCACTGTCAAATGAAAAGACACTTGTTCAAAATGGGCCTTGAAATAGACCTTCTGCGCCAAATTATATTTTGGAGAGTCTGTGTAAACAAGACAAAGAAACCTGAGATTCTGTAGAGAGATTGTGAGCACGTTTTGATAAAATTTTGAATATATTTTGTAGACATTTTGGAACAATGTTCAGCGATTTTGAAAAGATGGATGCAGATACTTTTGACTGGACATACATTAAGAGGACATTAAAAGAATTATAAAGCGATTTTGAGCAGAAAATGTGAAAAGAATTTGAAATAGATTTCCCAGGGACTTTAAAAAAATAGTAAAGAAATTTTCAATTCTACCTACAAGGCTGTGTTTTTGAAATAATGAAATAATCCTAGGAAATCCTATGCACTTGACATAAATAAAGTAAATCCACGCATTCAAAAAGTAACCATAATTACTCACTAATGCTATGGATATGGAATAGAGGGAGAACTTTATCCAATGGACGTACGATCGCCACAATGGAGCGAGAACACTACTACTTTATCCAGTGGACGTACGATCACCGCAAAGCAGAAAATTCGAGAAAGGAAATACGCCTGAAAATCTTCATAATTAAATTCTCAAATCCAAAGTCTAAAGTAAGAGGTAGAAGGGGTGGCTCTAACCGATTCTCTCAAGATTGAAGGTGATTTTAAAACGACCATAAACATTTCGGAGAAATTTAGATTTTCGTTTAGTCCAAGAGCCCAGTAGGAAAGTATACCTTGAACGCCGGGACGATTCTAATCATTTTCATAGGATTCGCCATAAAAAGTTGCATTAGAATCGACAACGGTGCCGGCGAAAATCCTGCCGAAAGCAGTAAAAAAAAATTAAATTCGCTCAGAGATTCGCCCCTTATTTTTGGATGATGTACTTTATTGTCCCGGACGTCCAGGAAATCTAAAGGGCTTTTATTGGCGCAGTGCCAATAGGATCGCGCGCGCTCGGATTCCATCGACGGTGCCGAGGACTGTCGGCATCCTGAGAGTCGGCACATTTCCTATAGGTCATTTTGGTCCGGGAGAAAAAGGTAGTTTAGTACGATTTACCACCCCATGTAGTCGCGGTGCCAAGGGTTGCGGCAAGTTGCGCCCCGGCACCGTGACTTTTTCCGATAAAACTCATCCATATGCACCCTTTAGTACTCTTCCTGAACGTCCGGGACAATAAAGTACATTTTCCAAAAATAAGTGGCGAATTTAATTTTTTTAACTGCTTTCGGCAGCATTTTCGCCGGCACCGTTGTCGATTCTAATGCAAATTTTTATGGCGAATCCTATGAAAATTATTAGAATCGTCCGGGCGTTCAAGGTGTACTTTCCTACTGGGCTCTTGGACTACTTGTGGAAATGAGAAAAGACATTCTGAAAAGTTCTGCGGGAAGTCTGACGAGATTCTCAAAAAATATTTATAGGAATGTGAGGGAATTTTAAAGGTATTTTAAAAAGACTTTTAAAGAAACTCTAAAGAAACGTTGAAGAGATTATAAAAATCCCGAAGAGATTCTACCTACATAATGAAAATAGTTCTGAATGGTTTTTGAATATATACATTTCTTTGGATCGACATTAGGAAGATTAAAGGAACTAAAGAGTTCTTAAACATTTCAGAAAAGATCCCGTAAGAAAGACATTGAAAGACTCTTGCAAAGATTTCGAAAGCGTTTTCGATGACGAAAAAACAGAAAAAACTTTCAATTCATTTTACAGCAACTTTGAAAAAAACTGTAACGACATTTTAAAGAGACTTTGAAGAGATCTGAAGGATTTTTTGAACACAACCTGCAGTAATTTAGTACAACATCTTAGATACTTCGACATGCAATGTATCAGCAGACTTTCCTTGGGGTTTTATTTCACAAGATTTCTATTACTATTCATTCACTTTAAATAATTACACAGAACACGCTCAATTGGGGATTTTCTGATCTTGATTGGAAATTTCATATCCAATTCGAGTGAGTTTAAATGGGCACCGATTTTTCTTTCGCAATCAAAACCCAATTAATTTCTTGGACAGCGACGTAGTTTCTTGTTCGGATCAAAACCAAATCTCCTCTCTAAACACTTTCCAAATAATGAACTAACCCCTTCTACTTTGACTTAATGGCCATGTTTTTCCAATTTATTATTGAGCTGATTGGTTTAACCGAATTAGTACATTTTTATATGGTTATAATTACCTATTGTTCTTATGGTTTTTAATTCTGTTACTGTTAAATATTTTTTGTATTGATTACATATATCTACTTCTCCAAATAATTCTGTGTGTCGTCTTTCGTATTCAATCATTTTTTGGGATAAATCTGTAATTTTTTTGTATTTATTCTCTGCTCGGTTTGTTCTTATTCCTTCGTATTGTTCGGATTTTGTGCTCCTTCAGACCCTATCTGAGATTACGATTTAATTAGCTTTCGGAAGTTTAGTACTGTCTTGGAGTTCATCGATAGTTCACTTTTATTAACGATTCTCGAGATTGTTTATAATTTTGTATTGTTGTCTGTCTGCCCGTCCGTCTGTCTTCTACCCGTGTGCACGATAACTTTATGTAGAAATGTCCGATCGCTTCGAAAATTAATACTCATATTCTTCAGGATATAAGAAAAGTCGCTATTAGACTACGCTATTAGGCTACGTAGACTAACGGGCCAAAAAGTTACCGCTCAAAAACTGTCCAAACCTCCAAAAATGGGTTTCTTTGGAATTCTTGTTACAAAGAACATATGAATGTCCGCTATACAGATAAAAAAATCGCGCCTGTGCAACCCGACTTTTCTATTTGCGCAATCCCAATTTTTTTTATTTGTTGAAAATTGAATGAAATGTTTTATGTAGGCACCTAGGTAGACACCTTGAATAAAAGTAAAACTAATGTCGGTTCAAAAAATTTGATTTACAAGCTATGCTGATCTGGTGGGACAGAATCAACCCTTTAAGGTGTGTTGTAAAAATGATGGAAGTGTGAAGAGCTCGAGGATCGTTCGGTATTCAGTTGTATGGGATTTTTTATTTCGCATTCCTATTATCCCTACTATTTTTTATATCTCTCTTCTTCCATCTCAGTTCATTAATCACTTGTCGGGAAATACTTTATACCTTCTGCTAGCTTAAACGGGATATGTATATAAATATATTTAAGGACATAAGGGGGTGTAGAATGAATTAGGGTTGGTTGGGACATGATTTCTCTTTAGACGGCGGAATTAAGAGAAAATCAAGGCTCGCGTAGGCAGAGTTGCGCCTCTGAAGTAGATTTGACTTCTGCTGGAGTTGCAGAAGGTGTCTACCCGCTACCTTCTGAAAGCCGCAGACTAGATTTCTTCTTTCTTTGGCTTCTACGATATCTAGTATTTAAAATAATCTAGAACTCCAAACAAATAAATGGCCTTCTTCTGCACATGTACGATTTAATTTAATTTGACTTCAACTATCATTCGCAGCGTAACAAGTAATAAAATATCATTGACAATACCTGTAAGGTTATTCGCAGATCATGTCTGAGCTTGAGACTACCATTAATGCATTATGTAACATCATAGATACGAAATAATGATTCCCGATCTACTACTTGTCGATTTTATTATGACAGTTCATGCAAAGTAAAACAAATTGATGATTTATTAACGGCGATTGCTTGGACATGGCTATTAATGTTGAAGCGTACATGTTTATTAAAGGTACCTAGTTGCAATTAACGATTGTTCCACTGCGATGCGTAAACCTATACAATTTAACAACGAAATGATTCACCGCTTTAATTAAGATAAATAGCAAAGGGAGGATGCACATTAGGACCTATAATATTCCAATTTTAATTATTTTGGCTTTACATGTTCTTTATACGATAACTTAAATCGTCAGGATCTACTCCACTGGGCCCATACCAAAAACCGCCAAGATGATTTTCAAAATTGCTCTTTTGTGAAAGTTGTATAACTAATATAAGGTTTTCTAATGTTACAGACCAACTGTGTACGCATATGCGGCCACTCACCCTCGGCTTCCCACAATTGGCGACTTAATAAGCAGCTCAACTTGGTTCCCAATCGAAATCAACGTCCCCGACCTATTCGGCAACATCATCAGCGGAATACAAGCAATTCCAACTACAATTTCGAATGGAGTATCAGGTTTCGTCGCACTTGTACAGCGAATTCCGTTCGTCAACCGCTTCACCTCCCCAGAAAAGCCGAGGCCGTACTTGGTCTTCATACCGGACCCGCCTATTAACGTCGTCGGCATAAGCTACCCAGAAGAAATCGACTTGATACCGAACTACCCCTGAATTAATACACGAAGTATACAAAAGGTGACTTTATTGTTGACGGAGAAAAAAGCCCACAATTGTGATTGAACAGTAATAAAGCAGTGATATATAAAGTATAAATATTTATTAAATAGTAACAAAAATAAATATTCGAAACAATTTTTTTGACGTGTTTAAATTTCATACTCAAGCGGAAGCGTGATAAGAACTGGAAGACCCACTAGGCCGCGGTCCCTCGCCTTTTAATTGTTTTTCGAAAAGTTCTTTGTTTTGATTATAGGCCGCCTCCAGGTTTTGGCCCTCTTTACCTACAATGATACCGACTGGGTAGTCGAAGGAGTAGAAGAATCCTTTTGGTGGGCCTGTTTCCTCCTCCTCTTGATGGGGTCGTGCGGGGCCCTGAGCCCATTGCTGTTGCGAGGCACCGGCATGTGCCCATATGCCGTCAACGTGAGCGCTGGCGGCCGCATTCACGTTGTTGTCTGCAGCTGCTGGGCTTTGCACCCACGATTGTTGGTTGTTGGAGTACTGACCGCTGTAATCTACGCTGTTCGCGCTTGGGTGTTGGGGTAGCACTTGGGTCGGTATGTGTTGGATTGGCTGATTGTGTAAGGGCGCAGAAACATGTTGTGGTTGTGGGGCTTGAGGTATTTGGGGCTGATATTGACTTTGTACCTGAGGCTGCTGGGGGTGCGCGATTTGTCCTTGGTACTGTTGGTACTGGTTCTGGAGCGACTGCGACTGGGCTCCGAAGTTATTGTACTGGTTTGAGTATGGGTCCCTTAAATTGAATTTGACAATTTAGCCAGTGAAGTGGATTATATTACACTTACGGAGGCGCTTGGGAGTTTCTAAGGGCTTGCTCGTGCCAAATCCGTAAATGCTCCTCCTTGGCTGCTTTCACCTCAGGATTATCTTCGGGTTGGTCCTTTGGTACGTTATCGATCTGATGGAAACCTGTACCGTCATCCCAATATTGCACCTGAAAAGAACCAAACTTAGATCTGAACGAATGGGATCCATTTTACCTTAATTTCCTGCCCATTTCCGGCGATGTAGTTGTACGCTCCTTTAAGATTGCCGCTACGTTCCTTCTTTTCCGTTTTGGCAATGTCTGGAACGGAGTACCCGTAAACGTAAGCGCCCAAACCGTCCTGGCCGTGGTACTGATTGGCCAAATAGATATCTTCGTTAACGTGCTCTGGGTGGTTTCCAATGTATCGAAGTGAGGGTACGTTTGACTCAATTTTTGGCGCATATTTCAGCGTTTGATCTTGTTGATTAATGTATTGTGCCGCATGATCGGGTTCTAATTCGACCAATCTTACTTCTTCTGCCCACGCAGCAGATAGTAATAGCTGAAATGAAAACTGAGAAATTAAATCGCAACTGAAAACGTCAGCACGTGGACTTGGTCAAAAGCAAAACCAGCATTTGTATCCGGTTCATAAATTCCATTATGTAATGTTTGTATACCTAATTATCAATGTCTGGGAAGGGCAATTAGGTTTTTGCGCTTGTTTTAACAATTGTGATTAATGGTTGCATGATAAACTGAGCAATTATTTTAGAGCTTCCTCGCACTAATTTACATCCGACCTTTGTTCCTGATAAACATTTATTGATGACATCAGGTATAGCTAATAGAAAATTCGTTAATAGGTATTTACCTTGAACAATTGTGTTTAATTTTTATATTTGCGTAAATGTAAAAAAGCAGTACCTAATACGTAGTAGTAAGTCTTCAATTTAAAACCATGGTTTCACATGTGGATTTTACGATTAGTTAACAAACAACTATCATTGTTGCACAAACTAATACAAGGTCCTTACACTTTTTAATTTTGGTACGAATACACCATTTATGAAAAATTAAATCGATCAATAACTTCAATCAAAAAGCAAATTGTTGCTAATCCATATATTTATAAGCATATAATCTATATTTTTTTAATTCTTTTCTTTTTGGGACGCAAGAATTAATTTTGTATTTTAATAATTTCAGTTTCGTTAAACAAATTACTGATTGTACTAAACCGATTTACTCATTGATAATTTATGTTAAGGGTAAGAATTAATTTTTTTGTTGTAAAAATTAAAATTTTAAAAAATCACTTACCCCAAGAATTAATAACCGCATTATAAAAAACGTAGTAATTCAATAAATGTGTATAAAAACTGCACCTTGAATAATTAAACAAAATTCACAAATTATTCAATTAAGCAACACAACTTCTTATATATAAAATCACAAACTTCCACCACCACAAATTAAATTAAAAGATGATGATGTACGTGAATCAGAAGTTCTACAACTTTTCCCTTGATGCAATATGTATTAACAATTCGGTATGCCTACCTTCTGGTATGGTATTAAATACGTTGATTATATGCGTACGGTTTCTTTTCTTTTGTTCAATTTCCGCCGAAACTTAATCTAGGAAAATAAGCAATAAAGATCAATTCGTAAAAATCAAGGATGCGCAATACGAGAATTATGACATTGAAACAGAAATAACGCGAGTTATGGAACATAATAACCTTCATGAATGATTGTTTTTCGTATTACAGGGTTAAAAATATTGGTAACCCAAGCTGCCGATATAGTAATAACGGAAGAATAATTTACAAATTTTTTTTATCTGGGGTGAAATTCTTATACGTGACTAATGATATCGAATGTACGTAAATATTTATTTACATGTGAGAGTAATGCAACTTTGTATTGAGACGTAAGCTAAAAAGCAAAAAATTTACTCCTGGAAGCACTAGTTTGTTATGTGTAAATTTAATAAGGCGTTAATTAAATGATGCACTTCATCAATTGGTTTCGGTTTCAAGGTAGCTACTTTTTACGTGTTTTACAAATCGATGTAATGTAAGAAACAGGTATTTTTTATTAGTTTATGTGTTCATTCATTTAGAGGGTGAGTTAAAACACCTAAACATCCCTAAAATACACCGCCAGAAAGAACTTGTGTTGTTTCGAGAGGAGCAAAAATCAAAATCCTCTATAGGTAACATAATAGGACCCATTCATCTATTAAAAATTATTAACATTTAGGTACATGTGAAAGCCTTGAGGTACCTATTGGCAAATTTACCGCAAATGCCATGGTCGAACAGGGTGGTATTCCCATTCGGAGAACACGTGTAATAAAAATGACTGGAAGATCATTCACTCGTATTTCCATCGTGCAAGTAGAAGAATGCCGAAATTTGGTTAAGTGCCATTGAAATGGTATAGTAGACTCATTCTAAATAATTTTTAGCCATTTGCTTTTCCAAATGAAAGAGAAAATAGTCAACACTTTGGCACCATTGGCATCTCTGAAAGGGTAGGTAGGAAAGACTGCAGGAAAAGAAAACATTTTTAGAGTACATCCTAGCTACAGTTTTATTTCTTCCAAAAAGTCACAGTTTGCTGACTCACCTGCTGCTCGCAACAAATCTTACCTTTGTACTCAATTCTGTTACCATCTACTTCCTGCATCAAAATACGCCCTAATAACTTCGGCTCCGAAGATTCGCACCCGCAAGAACTCTGCCCCAGATGAAGTCCCCCTCCAAATATTCGTTCCTGGAATATACAAGGGTTCAAACTTCACTTTCTACAGAAGGAAAATCGAGTACATGCCAATTATACCAAGGGCGAGTTTTTGGAAGGTTCATCATTTGAAATCTGGTTTTCGAATTTGTTTGAAGCCCGTTCCTAGCGAGCGAGTATTCCAGCGCGTGTGATATACATCCCTCCAAAGAACTCTCTCATCTTCGAAATATTCGTCCCTGGAGTATTCTCGCTTGGGGATTCATTCGCGTAACATACGCACTCGGAAAATTCGTTCCCGATAAATCCCCATTCTGTGTACCCCTAAGTAAATATTCGCCCTTAAAAAGATTTTTCCGAAAGGTCACTCCTGGAAAATACTACTCTAAAAGTTCATTCGTACCTGTAAATTTACTACACGAACTCTCCCAGCGTGGGTTTACCCCTAAAAGAATTCTTTCCAGTCAAATTCCCCCCAAAGAAGAACCACAAGAAATAATCACAGAAAAGCAAATTCGCGCTTAATGTTGCTATTTGAATTAAGTTCATTAAACTTTTATTCTTCTTTGATTGGCTATTGATACCGTAAACATAGCAGAAGAGGGTAACCTAGAACAAATTAGAGACAAGCAGGTTTTGACTAATATCGATACATAATTACTTGTACTATAACATACTAGATAGTCCCATTTGGTAAACTGATCGCAAGTCAAGAAAAAATGGCAGCCATCTTGAATTTTTCCATTCGTAGCGCATTTTCCAATTCATCGTTGGAAGGCGCTATTATGGCCACTTCATCCGTCCGTACGTCCGAGGCCTAAACTACTCCTGCAGTTTTCAAGATATTTAGTTTGTTCTTTTTGCATTCGGTAGCTTATAGGTCTGGCACATAAACCAAGAAAAATTGATTTTTGAATTTCTTTGAAATTTCAACCAAAGATTCTTCTAGTAAAAGCAAACATATCACATTTTAAACATCAGGTGTGCGCATGCATATTCTGCGCAATGCCAAGTTTCTTTTTTTATAAAAATATTTATACCATAACTTCCTTATTATTATAGATCGTTACATGAGCTTTCGGGAAATACTTATCAATCACCGTCGTCTTGCTTGCTTGGGGTGTTTTCTGGTATCACCTATTCGCCATTGTATTACCGCTTCCATTAGAATTGTCTGAAGCAACCGCTTGATAATGGTCGAATGAACGCTGCCCATTCTGCCTCGCTCTCAACCGATACTGATGAGGATAATCCGAACCCGAAGATGGGTGTGGGAATTGGAAACAAAAGTGGAAAAGTACTAAAGGTGGTTGGACTGGTCACCGTTAATGCCCATTGATCGCCTTTTCCGATCTCCAGGGCGGGAGTGGATCAATTCTATCCCAGAACCCACAAGAGATGTATATTATTATATTTATTATTATTTAAAAAATGTAGATCTTTAAAATGTCTTGCATGCATCTTACACATTTTTTAGGCGTTAAAATGTGTTCTAACAACTATGATTATAAAGAGTAAAAGATCAAAATAAGGATTTTTCATCTTTAGAACTTTACAAAATACATTTGCTTCACGCTAGATCCCTAAAGATCTAAATTCTAGTCTCAGAATTCATCAGGGCCGTCTTTACCCGGAGGTGCAACAAGAGGTACTCGGCACCGGGGCGCCGGACTTAAAGGGGCGCAAAATCAACGTCAGGTGTCATACTTTCAGAGGCTATCAAAATGATCGATTTAATTAAGAAGGAATTTCCATACATTGCATTCATATAACGCCGGCAACTTTTATCGACTTGATAGCGCCTCGATGGCACCTGCTGGCGTCCCGATGTCTATAGATTTCTACACTATTCGCTACAATATTTTTTACATCAGTCAGTCCCATTTACCAGTAACTACGAAATATCTGAGGGGGTTATTATAATTGAAGATCAATCCATATTCACAACTCTTCACATAATGTTCGACGTCCCCAGTCAGAATCGCCCCTATTTTTTCAATATCACAGCTCAAAGGGTAAAGTAGGTATCTATAAAAAAATACTGCAATATGCATATGCCGTATACCTACTCTTTTGCGAAGATTGTTCTAAATGTCAAACTTCTCAATAGATGCTGTTGAAAATCTTCAGAATATATTATATTAATTTAGTTTCAGTTCTTAAAAGCACCTATCAATTAAATTTAATTTATGAAAATCAATAAATCAGTATATTAAATTAAAATTGAGAATCAATCAATTGACGATACCACAACGAGATGTCAAGGTAAGGTAAAATTCTATCACGGAAAATGATGATGAAAAAGAGTTTCTTAAAATAACGCCTGATTTACTCTTTCAGTAGTTATAGGTACACCTCTGTCAATGAAATAGTAATTAGAATTTATTAAGAAAGAACCGCGCCTCACAAAGGTTATTGCCATTAAAAAATTCTTTACATATTCCTCATATATTCGAAGATATTCTCCTATAAACAGTCCGTGTGGTATTATTTGAATCTTACTGGATGAGATCGAAAAGAAAATGCATAGGTAGCTGATGGCCTAATTTAAAAATTTCATTATTGTTCAACTAGGGCGGAACTTGGATCATCCCATGTTATCCTAAAGTACCTACGTACTTATATTCTGAATAAATCTCGTCAATCAATATTACTTAATGGTTTATGCAAATTAAAATTTGTACAACATCTAAATAACTGGAAACCGGATGCTGAACTAATGGGTAGGTAATACTTTTTGTCAGCAGCTTCTTATAAATGTTAAGTCATTGGAAAATTCACACGATTGCATTCAATAACTATACCTCGAGTTATGAATGACACGTGCTAATGGCGCATTGATTCTTAGGGCCATTCAGTTTCAAGGAAAATTCGTACGCAACCAATAGGTCAAAGATGAGAGGTGGTTATTCTTAAAACTGAGCTTCAATTGACAGTTTTATTGATTACCTACACAGCAAAAAAAGAAGTCATGTTTTGCGAATGATTAATAATTGATCACGAAGTTTGTTTACGTAAACGATGATAATCGCTAAGCGGTTAAGCTAATAAAATGTAATTAAGTGAGCGATTTTTAAGTAGATAGTATTCACACTTTTTGCATAATGTAGCAATAATCATTTTTTCTCCTGCAAACGCTTGAATTCTAATTACAGTCGTAAATACATTATATAGTAAACTGTCTTTGATGAAGCAGTACGAAGTACCTATATCTAAAAAAATATAGATACAATAATTACCTGTTGGACATATACCGCACACCCTTTTGGTTCATAAAATCGACAACAGAAATCTTTCACTCTTTATATGTTGTGTGTACCACCTACCTATGACTTATTACCTTTAAGCTCTCATTCCATTATTTTTAGGCGTTAAAGCCTCTGAATAATATATTTAAAAAAGTAGCCTTCTGGAATCGTCATCAATTCCAGTTTGAGCAAATATGCTATTGCGATATGGGGGGCCTTTCAAGTTTCAACTAATACATAATGATTAATGCAGATCGTTTCACTTTTTAAGTAACAATATTATTAAATAATGCAGACAAAAAAGCAATGAAATAATAATAATTAATAAATGATGAACACGGTTATTTAAAAAAATACGTCATTTAAATAATATCGGCATTTAACTACACATTTTTGTAAAAAATGGATCCGGGAGCATATATTGTCAGATCGACAATACTCCAATATGAGATTCAAAAAATTCCCTTTTTTTGGTCACACACAAGAAAACCATCGAGGAAGGTTTATTTTTATAAGAATAAAAAGAGACAACACCGAAGATCGTAGGACTGAACTTAAATTCCATTTCAAATAGGTATAACCAAATCACACGTACAAACAATGCCAACTACGACTACCACCTACGTGTACGACTATAGGTAAAGTTGTTCGGGAAAATTAATCACTATAAGTACGCCAAATTCATCTAGGGAAATAACACAATCTGAACCAAACACCACAAATACTATTTATTTATTAAAAAGCATAGAGATTTGAAGGAAGAGAAAAGAGCTATTGAAAACCTTCCAGGATATGTACGATGTACTCACTTATTACTTTCTCACTTCTTTTCCAATTTGCATTTAACAATTCCACATTATAATTTATAATAGTTTTCAACTTGGTCATGAAAAAGTATCACATTTGGCATTTACGCAAAAAAACATGGTAAAATGCCTCTGCAAACAAATTCAACAAATATATTACACCTCCACTTAAACAAACAAATACTCCCGATCATACCAGCCCATTACAAATATGGTAATTGAAGTTTGGTCACCTTCCTGCGAATTTTTAAACTACAGGGTTGGGCAGGGAGGTATGGATGATTTGAAATAACAGTTACACACTCATTTTTAAACGAAACTCAAAATTTATTTTTTTAATGTGTACCTTAGATGTTGCCATTATAAAAATTAAAGAGGAAAAAATTAAAGCATTGATTACGTACGAAAAATAACATCTGTTAAATGCTGTCCGGTTTTGTCCATACACTCCTGTAGACGTTGTGAGAAGTTGTCCATACTCCTCTGAAGCATTGCACGTGGTACCGCCATACATCGAGAGCAGCTATGGAATTTCTGAGGCAGACCTTCCCTGGGCGCCTCATTTCGTTGCGTGGAGATGTGGAGTGGCCTCCTCGGTCACCAGACCTGTCACTTTGTCACTATTTTTTATGGGGCTACCTAATAGAACGTGTATACATACACAAACCACATACACTTGAAGTCAGAGGAGTATGGACAACTTCTCACAACGTCTACAGGAGTGTATGGACAAAACCGGAAAGCATTTAACAGATTTTATTTTTCGTACGTAATCAATGTTTTAATTTTTTCCTCTTTAATTTTTATAATGGCAACATCTAAGGTACACATTAAAAAAATAAATTTTGAGTTTCGTTTAAAAATGAGTGTGTAACTGTTATTTCAAATCATCCATACCTCCCTGCCCAACCCTGTATAAAATTCCTGTGAAAATTCCATAGCACTCTACCTATACGTACACGAAATCTGCCAGATCCTCAAATGAAAGTCTCTATGGAAAATTCCACTTTAAACTATGTACTAACTAATAACGATAAAACCATCCCTGACATCCTAATAGAATCATATTACTTAATTAAGCTAAAGGGATGCAATTACACACGTTGCAACCTCTAATAATATGAGCAACAAAATTACTACGTATCTACATAACGAAAACATCTCGTACGCGCAATCTAGAGGAAACAATAAATCTACCCCTAAAAATGGTACGTATCATGGTATGCATAAACGCGGGAACATACATGAACAGAACAACATGTTCTGAACATCATTTTATATCGTACTCCGCGTCCCATTTGAAACAGTGATCACTCTTTATCTACCCGCACGGTTAAAAGAGCGACTTAGACTACTCATTCAAACGTATTAAAATGTCAATTTAACACTTGCTATAAAATACAAGGCGTTGATAGTTCTGGAATTTAAAAAAAAATGGTTAAGTGTCTCAAGGACTGTTCAAGCATCCCTAGAGAGGACTCTTCCCAAAAGCCTTTAGCTTAAGGCTGGACAGTACATACAGAACGGAGTATGTAAAGTTGCCTATCGTCAATCCCCAAATTTGGTTATAATATTAATTTGTGTTCGATGGTAGAAACATATAAACCAATTATAATGCACATTTTCTATCTGTATAAAACAAACCGCGCGGGGAAAGCTATATTTTCGCGCTCTCGAGGTAAACTTTTAAGTCGTTTTTCCAAGATAACATTTTAAAAAATCCCGGTGTTATTGTCTAGTTAAATCATTCACCTTTCACCCTTTCACCCCTTCTTCATCTTCACTCAGAATTCAGATACCGTGGAACGAAATCAAGCGTTTTCGAGCAACGAAACGTATGTACTGTCCAGCCTTAAGATTTTCTCATTTGTTTAAGAGCCGATTTGAGTGTTTTAAGAGGATATTTTTAAGAATATTTGGGTTTTAAACGCCTTTAAAATCACTTAAGAACCCTTATAAGTCGAGCTTTATTTGAATGTAATCCTTTTGTGGGTTTTTTATAAGATCGGGAAACCCATCGCCAGAGCCTTCTAAAGGAGAGTCTTGACAAGGCTTTTAGCGTTGAAACGCATTTCTTTAAGAGCTCATGGGATTTTAGAGCCCTCTCTCTAAGAGTATTTAGAGCCTTTAAAGAGATTTGGACCTGTCGATTCTTTAGGTGTGTAACTTTTGCGAATCAAGTAGGTAATGCGCGATATAGGTACAGTGATATTTACATATAGGGATTTCGTGTATAATTTACCTCTACATCTACTTTTAAATGACAAAATCTCTTCTGAAGAGCGCCTAATATTTTATGCATCCAAAATAACTTCAAACAAATAAAGATCTGGCTGTCATATTATAATTAATCTGAGTATTGCTGCTGTGGCTTCACAGAAAATGAATCTCTTACGCTCCTAAACTAGCAACAATATTCAGAATAAGAAGATTCCAATGAGTAAGCCGTTGGGGGCGCTAAAAACGCGGTAGGATTTAAACTGTGTAGTCCAAGATACCCAGATTTTTCAAATCTATCAACTTCATACTGTCACATTTAGCTCAAATTTGGGCATAGTGAAATTGGCAGTGAAGGGAACAGAAACAGACATGGGTTCCCGAATGTCCTGCGACACCTGTCCCACTGCAGTAACAAGCAGCGTGGTAAACTTATCAGACTCAGTAATTCTTCGCGTTGCCGACGGTTTTGTGACGCTTCCATTTATATACTGCGCACTATAATTTTTCTTTAAAGGAGTTCAAAACCCCAAATCCCTAGTACCTGAACCACCGTCGCAAGAAGATCAATCATGGTATGAAAAACTGAAATGCATAGACGACTCCCATTCGCAAAAGACAGGAATAAACATTAAAGACATGGAAACTCTCATTATAAGCCTTGAGGGACGTCTACGACAAGGAATAATAAAAGAATCTTGCTTCAGTGCGTTGGTAAAGCATGACTAGATTATTCTTGATAAAATTTACTAACTCGAAATTGTTCAGCTAAAAAGCTGCTATAGAAATAATCCCAATTGTTCCTTACACTGCATGAAGGAAAGTAAGGAATTCATAGACTGTGTAGATGCGATACGCCTACAGCACATTAAGGAGGTAGTATTGCAAGAACAAGAGAAAGTGAAAGAGAGCAAACAACATAAAAAACGACCGTATAATTAACACTTCCTATACAAACAACAATAAATCACAGTTCACCGCTTTTCCAAATTCTTAAACTTGGCCTCCAACCGTTTCGAGTAAGCATCTAACTTGTAAGCCGCCTGTTCGAGTTTCGCGATACTATCCTCAATTTGGTCAATTTGATCTAAGTAAGGCTGCAGACTCGTATCTAAAAATAAACATGCTTATAATCGCGTAGTAGACCATCTAAAGGTACATTTTTCATTCAGTTCCCCTATGCTTTTAGCAATGTTTGTAGCAATGTGCTTCATGTCGGAGTACTTTGTTATAGTAGCCCTATTCATGTTCTCTAAAAGCTTGTATTCCTCCTGAGTTGCCGTTAATTCACCGTACAAGTAGTCGGCGGTTTTGGTGAACATAGTGGTTGCTAGTTGGCTCAGGTTGGGATCGTGGGGATCGAGCGCTTCGAAGCTCGATGTTGAAGTCGACAGCGTTGGGCCTACAAGTAGATCATTGGAAATCGAAATGTTGATTAATTCTACGACCTTTTTTCGGCGAATCTGTAACACCGTCGGATTCCACCTCTTCTGCCATTATTTGTTTATTTAAAAAGTAGTAAATATAACCTACAAATTGACGTTTAAACGTCAATGTCAAATATCATATGGTGGACTGGGGCGTGGCATACAACAACACGCTGTTGCCACTTAGGCGAGATTGGACCCAATGCTATGGAGAGCTCCCAAATGGTTTCCAGGGTCTTATAAGTGCCTTCCAGACCATGTTTGCACCTTTTCAATTTAGGCACCTCCGAAAAGGGCCTATAAAATGTGACCTAGAAGATAATTTCGGAGAAACACTCCCCTAACTACTTGAAAGAGTACAACAGTTTTCAGAACTTCCAACACATATTCAACATCTTTCCGGATCTAGTTAAGTCTTTTCTCGCTTTCTATGCCTTTTTTAGTGCATGGCTAGCACGAGAAATACTCTAGATAGCGTTTAGAGCACGATTCAGTTTTTTTGACAAACAAAAGCCTTGTAAGAGACCCGAAATAGCATGTAAAGCTCTAGAAGGGGAGGAAGGTACTTATATACCACATGACCCTAATTTATATATAGCGCCGCATTACGATAACTAACTTTAGTTTAGGCCACAACAACCAAGTTAAATCAGTAATCAAACATATTTTCCTAGACACGAATAAAAAATGAGAACTTTTATATTCTGGGTCGTAATTTGGGTTCGATTAAACACAAAGCTAATTATTTACAGACAAAACGCATTTATCTCTAAGGCGGATCTAAGAAAGCGGCAGAGCAGCTCGGTGTGACCCTACGAGGTCATTGGATTTGACTGATTTTCAATAGGTTCGTGACATGTGGTTACCGTGTTCACGGAAAGACGGACAGCAACGATGCCTCTATAACACCTCGCTGTGCTATGCTCTGCAGCTTAATAAAACGGTCTCTTGATACTGCCAGTTTCCCATCCATTCGGAAACTCCCGGTACATCTCCGAGAGGACGGCAACTCGCAATACTCCCAGGCGCCACCACAAATATGTGATCAAATTTCGGTTCGGCATCGCTGCAGTCCATACCTTGCTGTGTCTCCCGTACCAGCCTATGCAAAGTTTATTATAAATGAAATGTTATGTCACATCATATGCGACCACTCAAATTTAAAAACAGGATGTGGTATGTGATTATTTTATAGAAAATGATCGATTAAACCTAAACGTCATCAACCAAAGAAAATGTTCCTGCACACATTAAAATATGGCATAGCATGTGCCAGAATTTTACCTTCTAGAGTAGTGTATAATCGGCCCGTGCTCATTCTCCAATGCCAAAATAGTCGGTACTACGAATCCAGCAGAAATTACAAAAACTTCGGTCACAAAGAAGAAAAGGTGCCAAAGTTTTCGAAGTACTATCACTCTGCATTAGTGATTTTGTTTATACTGCCTTGTATAAACTACAAATGGTAAGTAGACGCTGAGAAATGCAAATGTCATGGTCCAAACGATTTAGGATAGGTTCGATAATCTTTCCTCCAGTAAAGGCACATGATGACTCCGTATCTAGTCGAGAAGATTTGGAGGATCGTATGGAGGAGCAGCAAAGACCGAAAAAGCACCGTAAGGAAAAGGTCGGATTTCGTGACCGCAAAGTAAGTAGCCAAGTTTGCTATTAGCAAAATTACAAAATGAACTGCTGGAAAGATTATAGAATACGAGAATCGTATGAGAGCTTATTCCACACCAGATAAAATTTTCCGTTACTTTGCCACAGTAAAACTCACTCACTTACAAGGAACAGACATTTATATGACACCCGACGATTTTCTAAGAGCAATTACACCCGGATTGAAACAACCCGACGGTAAAATTTATTTTAGTTTTGTTTGCTTGATGTACGGTGTGGGATTAAATGTGCTAATTGAGCTGAAAACTCGTCATTTTGGATTATACGAATCTCTCCCTTTTTCATGCTAACGGTTCACTTTACTAATCTTTTGCATGGTGCTACAGATAATTGAATATGAAAATCGCATAAGACATTACTCTACACCCGATAAGGTGTTTCGTTACTTTGCGACGCTACAAGTCCAGGGATCGTCGTCTGATCAGCATGAGATTTACATGACTCCCGACGATTTTCTTAGATCTATGACGCCCGGAATTAAGCAACCTGATGGTTAGTTTATTAAATGGCAGAAATTTAAAGATATGTTAATAAATGTTGTTTCTTTTGTAGATATTTTCTTTTTGCGTATATTTTTGGCGTTATTTATTTTGATGAATTTATATTGAAGAGTTATCCATTATGTGTTTATCAGATCTATTCACACAATGCTGTTTTGTTGATTTGTAGACTTCCCAATTATAAATCCAGTGATGCAAGAGATACAAACATCACGTGATTTCCCACATAAATTTTATTACTGTATGTAATTAGCATTACATTTCTCATTCTCTGGTGTTTCGAAATTGTGATCATATGCAGTCTGAAAGTGTCGACCTATATTTTTTCGTACCTATCCACTTGATTCTATGATTATCTGTATCTAGGCGAAGCAAGTTTTGCTCTTGGACTTTAAACTTTAAAAATTTGAGATTGATGATCATATCGTATGATTTTCTCACTAGGCAACAACAAATTGTGATTAAAAGCAGCTTGTTAGAAATTGATTGCAATCACAAATTGGTGACCATTATTGTCTATGACTATTGTCCAAGTTAAAGCAATTGGAGTTTAGGTGGATATTATAAAAGTCTGATTTTCATACTATATTGCTCATCCTGAGATCTTGTCTCATTTAATCTCAGAAAGTCTACTGTTGATTTTTTAGACAGATAAGTAAAAATCACCATTACTCCCAATGAACCTTAGGGTATAATGATTAGTTGAAACTCCATAATTCTCCAATCTTAATAAATTATGCGAGTCATTAATTTTTGGAGCTTTTAATTGTTTTGTTAATTTTCATTTGTATTTTTTGCGCATTGCTTTTTTTGAATGCTGTTTTTTGTGTGGGATTAAGGAGAAAGTTTTTGGCGATATGTTCTGTGTAATTAAATGAGATACATGGATAGATGCATTCCTGTAAAAAGTTACTTAGGACGCGGACTGTCTGACCGAGATATTTTATCATACAAACGGTATACTATAAGATATATTTTGACAAAATTTCCGATTACTCTCAAGCAAAAATTACGATTAGAAATGGCAGAGTGTGTGTTTAATCCAGAGATTATGTAGGCAGTTTTCCCCTTTGCAGCAAAAGTGTACAGTATACAGGGTGTCTCAGATCACGTGGGTATTATTTATAATGTTACAATGAATTAGCCACTGCAATTAAGATTGAAAATAGTGTTCCACAAGGTTCAATCCTGGGTCCACTGTTTTTTATATTATATCCTGCGAATTTTAACGTTTTAAGAAATCTTCAGGGGCTTTTTATGCGGATAATTCTCAGCTTAATTTTAGCTGTGAATAAGAATGAATGTAAGCAAACAAATTATTGTATAAATGCTGATATCAATAGCCATGGATAATTCTCTCAATGTTAATCCTAATAAATGAACTTGTATTTTATTTTGTTCCGATATAATATAGACTTTATTAGTAAACATATTAAGATCCTTGTAAATAATGTAAATATTTTTATAGGCACGGAAGTAAACAGCCTAGGTATAATTATGGACAACAAATTGAAATTCGACTTCCATGTTGGTAATACAATAAAAGCAAAGAGTAGGTACCCATAGTAAGAGAAACGGTATGGTACAAGGGCGTGTAAGCTCTAAGAACTCGCACCGCTAGGATTCCAAAAGCGGGCCCTCGCGTAGAGGTAGCCAGAACTAACCACCTCTTTAAATATTCCCCCGTAATGAAAATTTACAGAATTGTTTATAGAATACCGGTTTAAAATATTTGCGCGATTGTTATATTTAATTTAATAATAATAATAATAGCCATTTATTGAGTTGATACAGATTGGTTAAAAATTTTCTTTCTTATTGGCTGATGGTTGTTAATTAGATTGGTATTTTCCTGTTTAGTTTGTATCTAGTAATTAGTAATTACAGGTACAATTATAAATTACAATTGTTATACATTATATCCTCGATTATATCATTGTATATAAGGTGTATGTGTTACTGTAAAACTCAGAAAACTAGTAAATCCTAGAATTAACGTGTTATAAACCTAGGATTTACCAATTTCATCCGGTAAAACAATGAAAAAATGTATAATTTCGGAGTTCTGGCACCTCATGACAGTTAATCTTAGGATTATCTAGTTTGTGTTGGCAAATCTCACACTTGCAGATGTGTTTGATTATACTAATAACAGCTAATTCATTAGTGTACACGAGTTCCTGGTAAACGGTGTGTTTCATAACAATTTATTATTATTATTATAAATATACTGTAGCGAATATTCTAAAGCGATGTCGGGGCGCCATCATGGCGATAAGGAATAAAGGCGGATGTGACGCAATCTTTCCGGGAAATATGTATTTATTCAGAATCCGCACTATTCTAGAAGGTTCTAAATTATGATGAAATAAAACAAAGTTTTGAAAGAAGTCAAAACATTCTCGCCATATAATGCTAAAACCCCCCCTGGTCGCGGTGAGAACGTTTCTTTATTAACAAAAAGTCTGGCGCCATAAAATGCGATCGTACTGTCATGCCCACAGCATTTTCTAGTCGCTGTCCATGTAGTCCGACTTAGGAGCTGATCGATAACACTTTAATGACTGATTGGTCTATAACGTTCTTCGTATGTCTAACGACAGAAGTTCTGGCGTACATTCCGCCAACGCACGATCCCACATTTGGATCAAATCAAATTATAAAAAGGTTACATGCACAATTTACCTGTGCCCAATTCAGTTCGATGGTGTTAAACTGGCAGTGCTAAGGCGGCAAGTATCAAACTTTGTGGCTGTGCTCGTGCAAGTACTTATCCACCTTGTACTGTTTGGGCGATGTTATGGTCATTGACTCTCTGTTGAAAGTACGGCTTGGTCGAACCATTTGTTGGATGCTGATCGACGGCAACGTTGTGGTAATTCGTGTGGCCCATCACAATCAACTACGGCTCCTCCGAATTCGGAACAAACTTCTATTGAACCCACTGAAAGAACAAGTCACAGTTCATGTCACCGTGGTAATCCGCGTGTTTGGACTTGGTACCAAAGATCAGTGGACAATTACGCGCTCTAAACAAAGTCGCCTTCGTAGCCCGTATTCACGATCACGTACTCGCACTAACATCTCGCTTCCTCACACTCTTTGGCGTTTCATCATGCCACGAAGTGAAGCGTTTGGCAAACACCAACGTTTTGTCTATAAACACGAACTGCCGTTTTATGGGAGATAAACCGCCTTGCTTCAGCGCACTGTGCGGACTGAAGTTCCCAACCGAGCCGCCACTCGCCTGAAATCGGATAGTGAGGTAATGTGGTACTAGCCTATAAGTGTAGAAAATAGCATATTTACCTCTTGAATGTGCCTAACTCAGCGGCCGAAGAGGATCTCCATTGACGTGCTCGGCACAAAAAAAAAGCAGCCAGATTCAAGACAAACTGTCTATTGCTCTCGCCTAATCGTCTGCAGGGCATTGTTAAAGTTTATTCCTCTACAAAGCAAATGCTGAAACATTTCACGACATAATTCACTGCTACACTTACCAATTGGCACAATATGAAACAAAAGACAAACTATGGATTGTTTTTTAGCTCACAAACTCATAAGCTCTGATACACGATTTTTTGTATCAATTTCTTTCTTTTTAAAGGTTTCTATAATTTAAAATTTGCCGAGAATTACAGAATTTTTCAGTAAAAACTCACGACATTTTTACAGAGAACCCTTTCTCGAGTCTATGGAGAATGTTGTGTAAGCAAATCAAAACAACCATTTTTTCTCAGCCACCATAAGCATAACACATATAAAAAACGATTTTACGGAGGTATCTCAACAAATTTCGCACTAGATCAATTTTCCGTCAGTGCGAGGTTTCTTAGGCACAAATAATAAGTTTCGGAATACGAGCCATTTTCTATGGGTGTAAATTAACTTTCATTGCATCTTTTGGGAGGCAATTTACCACATACGTGAAATGTGTTAGCAAACGTAATGGATAACTCTGAAATAAAAAATTCACAGTACCAATTTGCTTTCTTTCTATTAGAATGAGGTACTATTTGCAGCTGTCCAGACTGGCTTGGAATCATTGATTATGTAAAATCAGGCCAAATAGCAATGGTTCCGAAGTTTTCATGTAAATGTGCGGTGGGTTATACTAACTTTATTAACAGAACGTCGTAATTAAGGCAATTGGAACGTTTTGCAATTTGGCACTTCATCATTCACATGTGCATCTTTCAACTTGCTTGTTTGCTTCTAGCTTTGTGTACATTTTGATTATACATTTACACTGTTATTCAAAAGTCTACAGTATTGTTATAGAATACAGATTTTGGAGGACTTTTGAATGACCGATTATTACCTAAGCGGTTAACTAATAGATTATCTTGCAGGGTTGGGATTAGACCAGTATAAAAGATACGATCCAAAGGTGAGTAACAAAGTGTTTATTTTAATGTAACTTGAGGTTGACCCTATTTATGTCGCACAATATTTAGTTTGTGTTGAACTATCTGTATTACTTTAAATAAAGTAATTAAACTATAACACACTGCAAGTATCTGTAACACTTACTTACTCTATTTAACTTGTTTGTAACTGTGCCTATCAATGTTCATACTTAAATACCTCTATTTTTCAGCATAAGCTCGAGGTAATACTTTTCTCTTTTCGCACATCGCTTATTTGTTTGTAATGTTTTGCTTTCTATGTATATATTGGCATGGTCGCTTTTGTCTCATAATTTAAAATATATATTCATACTACACAACACTGTTTGGTCAAGGTGCCACAATACTCAGGTCCTCAAAATATGAGTTATGGAATAAAAATTATTACTATTATCAGAAAGTCGACAAATGGATACCACCCAGTTGGATTTTTTTAGTAGAAAATTTCATCAAAATTGCGTATTGTGCAGCTTACTTTTTCTATTATTGCTTATTTGAGTACAGTAACAACTTCCGCATGCCAATTGTAAACCAGTAGCTTATTAACCGCGCTTGTTTATTTTTAAATAGAACATACAACAAAAACTAGAGTTAACACTTGACGAAGACAGCATATTTTACAAGTTAGGATCCTCTGGCTTGATCACATTCTCCGATTATATTTTTCTCCTAACAGTACTATCAAGTGAGTATACTAGAACGGTTTTATAATTATACAGTTGCGTTCGCTTTAAGCGTCCAGAAGACATTTCGAGATCGCATTTCGTATGTTCGACCTTAACGGCGATGGTGATGTCGATTGTGAGGAATTTGAGAAAGTAGCTACGCTAATTCGTCAACAAACTAGCATCGGGTCGCGTCATCGTGACCATGCGAACACTGGCAACACATTCAAGGTGCCCCTTCTTATTGTAACAAATGGGGAATACACAGATTGTTACAGGGAGTGAACTCGGCATTAACAACCTACTTCTTTGGTCCGAATATGAAACAAAAGCTAACGATCGAGAAATTTCTCGACTTTCAGAAACAGCTACAGCGCGAAATTCTAAGCCTCGAATTCCAACGTAAGCATCCGGACGACGACGGTAAAATTAGCGAGGCCGATTTCACAGATTTGCTGCTCGCGTACAGCGGATTTCCCGAGAAAAAGAAAGCGCGTATGCTTAAAAGGGTTAAGAAGAGGTAAGTGGAAGGCGCCTGTGAATTGTCATAATTGCGTTTGTAGTTTTAGAGATCACGGTCAAGGCATAACTAGGGAAGATTACTTAAATTTTTATCATTTCTTAAACAATATCAACGATGTTGATACTGCACTCACTTTTTATCACATCGCCGGAGCATCGATTGATGAAATTACTTTGAAACATGTTGCCAAAACCGTTGCGCATGTTGATCTCAGCGACCATATCATCCATGTGGTTTTCACAATTTTTGATGAGAACCGTAGGTTTATTTTCTCCTTTGGACTATTTATAAAGTTTTTCATTTCAGAGGATGGTCAATTAAGTAATCGTGAGTTTATAGCGGTCATGAAAAATAGGTTGTTGAGAGGATTAGAGAAACCAAAGGATACAGGTTTTGTCAAATTTATGCAGTCAGTTATCAAATGCGCTAAAGACTCAACGCCTTCGTTTTTTGATATGTGAATTTGTACAGCACGCTTTAGTTGAATTTGTTTATATATTGTTTGTAGTATTATTTTCAGTTTTTAAAATTATTTCTATAAGGCTTCTTTCCATGTCTAGTAAATTAAATCTTATAGCGTTTGATGTTCAATTTGGTATGTAATAAATTAATAAATTTTTTTTGTGAACTTTTATTACCAACATTAATATCATGAATCTTTTTTATTGATTTATTGCTCCATGTGAATTATTTGGATATATTTAATGTAGCTTTCTTTAAGTTATCGATTTCGAAGCTCACTTCATCATCAGACCTTGCTAAAATATATAAACGACTAGTGAGCCGATAACCTAATGAAAATAAAAACATTCAATTATTTGCTTCCCTCTACTTACCTGCTACATTAAATCATGAATCTTCTGTGGACACCGGTACAGATATAAAATAATTTTAAGTCCTGATTTAATTAAAACTGCTATACCTGCATTACGTTTTTGAAATACATCCAAGTCTCGACACAGATGTGAATAAATTACCCAATTATTGAGTGTTTTACTTTAAAATCCTTATTTTCAAAATTGGGCATACAAAACAGTTTTAACTAATTCAGATATTTACCAAATTTTTAAAAAATCCATATTGCCAAATCATAAATTTCAAGAACTTTTTTGTTTTTTGATCAATAGACGAACTTTTTCTTATTACAGGTAACTTTTGATTCTCCATAAAAAAAGGCTCTTGAGTTTTTTTGATATAATGTATACTTTACGAAATATTTAATAAATTCGAAAAAAAAACAAGATGGCGGCCATTTTTTTCCAAGTTCCACCAATGGGACAAAGTGCGATTTTTGAGGGGTTAATAAGGACCCTATGGGGTACTCATTTTTTCTACCTTAACTATTTTGACTAGCCTATATGCACAACATAAAGAAGAAAACTATTAGAATCACTCCAGTGACAGCAGGGCTGTCTGGCAGGCACTTAAAGTCAGTTAAAATTACTTCTAGATTGGTTTGCGAATGTCGCCATGCACTAGAGCAAGTGGCAAGCCCTTGGGCTCGCATGGGTCAAAAGGGATGCTGGATCGAAAGACAATGAGAAAGCTGATGAGCGGCCTCAAAACAGGTGTTTTACGGTCCAGAGGCGGCTCTTCCACTTACAGTTGCAACTGTAAACAACTTAACTCAAGACACTCATGCCCAGCACAGGTCTAGGTAGTAGACCCTTTCCCCAAGTTCAGGTTTTTTAAATGTTTTTTTTTGTTATATACATATTTAAAGGGAGTAAAAGCGTATTATTATTATTAATACAGACGTGTGAAATTTCAAATTCTCTAACTAAAACAGTGATGTAATTGGATTTTGTTCTAAGTACGCTAAACTGGTTAACTTCATTTATACAATAAAACACGGCCAATTCTTTGTCTGGTGTAATGTCCATTAACAATTAACGGGGGCGAACGGGGAGGTCATAAACCTCTGCTGATTAAATTTAGTCGTACATCTTACATCACTTCCACTTTGAATTGACGGGCGACCTGTTGTTTTAGTCCTACAAATTTTCTCAAAACATTCGATGATGTGGTGCTTATGACCAACGAAGGTTTTATAAGTGAAGTGGTGGTCAGGATATTCTTCTTTAAATTGCTGTAAGCAGGATCTAGTGGAATATGATCGTGTACAATCTTCTAAACGTGTTGCGCTACGACAATGCGCCATCAATATGAACCCATCATGTTCATGCCATTCTCGATTCTAACTAAAAACTGGGGTTATATAATCCTTAATAGTGTTTTCTTTTACTACATACCTTTGCACTTGCGGGAGCTCTCAAAAGAACTATTTATTTTAAAATGCAAGGTTTGTGGTGAAGAGACAAGGAAATAAAAACACACGTTAAAAAAACGACCCCAATGGATTGTTGTTACTGTGATTTGTGTATGGGGGGGAAAACGATGACCACCAAGCCTTAATTTAAAAAAATAAAAAAAATTTTAAGCGCCAAATTCAAACCGTCAGCAGTCATTTTGAATCACCTGGAACATTTTATTAATAATCTTATAAGTCAAATATTCACGTTTATTGAAAAAACATTTGAATAAAATGAAGTAGGTTGCATATCTTAAGGGGTATTTTTTTAGAATTAAACAGATTTGTATGTTCACAGATAAAATGTATGTATGTACACATACTATTCACAGCGCTCCTAACGCATATCAGAGCGACCTTGCCCAACTGAGTCCTTTGTCCACAAAGGAAGTCAATTTTCATGACTGTCAACATTTATGTTTTAAATTGAACAGTGGCCCCACAGAGAAAATGGGAGGAAGGATGAGGCAACAAAGGTGTATTGATAAACAAAAATACCAAGCAACAATTTATGTCACTCATAACAAGTTTTGTAATAAATAAATAACATTATTGTTTAATAAAATACTTCCTCGAACATTAATTACTTGAGTATTATGCACCAACAACCCATGAATTCAGTTTGCAACATCTTGTAATACCTACTCCAACGAATGACCTGCTACATATAAATACAACAAAAAATGAATTAAGTCTTAATTGCATTGCTACTTTTCTGCTACATGATGATTAAGATTGCGGTCATTCGCAATATATCGATTTTTTATACATAATGTACATAATTACAATATTATTAAGTCTAATCAGTGCATTTTACTCTTAAGCATTCTTTTACTCAAACATTTTGTGGTTTCAATAAATCTAAAAATAAATACCGAAAAATGTGCATAATTTGATTTATGTTGATGTGATAAAATTGATTTACTGTAGTCGCATCGCATCTTCTAACAGGCTGCTTAACTCCTTAAGATGCTGAGCCCGACTACCTGTGGCGGTACTCGCGCTTACGGGTCGACCGGCATAACTACAACATTGCCATTTTTTATTATGTGAAAAGATCAGCTCAATAAATTATTGCCAATAGCCCCACATGCACATGCAAACAATACAAAATGTTAGGCAAGCATAAATATATTCAAGATGTATAAATAAAAATGGGGACGACAGTCGTGACTTACAAAAAAATCAAAAAATAAAAAATTAACAATAACACTACTTCCTTTGAACTCGTCTTGGTTCTGAATAACCTTGCAGAAAGTCATTTGCCAATTTGTCAAGTTCTTTGTAATTCGTAAATTTACTGCCTGTAGCCGTGGACGCGCTTACAGCGCGACCTATGTATCTAAAAATTAATAACAAAAGTTAACAAAGGCACACAAAAGTGTATTGGCAATTTCTGTGACATCTGAAAATGAAAACCCAAGACAAGTCGTGCATCCGAGCATAAAGCAAAAAAATGTTAATCATGCCACAACCAATCACTTGCCAAGCGAGAGAAACTGAAGATATGATAATCCGCATCTCACCTTACAACTCTAGGTTCAACCTGTATTGGTGGTTGTTCGAGTTTTGGTTCGGATTTACCAAAGAGGCGGCTCAACCAACCACCGCTTTTCTTCTCGGTACTGTAACATTTATTACACCATTCAGACTGTGTATTGCATGAGCTAAAATGATTTAACACAGGTCGGTCTGGAAAGTATGGGTACATTTCTGTGTTGCAATTTTGCTTTACACCGTCATCGTCAAATACTCTAATTTGGACCTAACTCAATAATTCTTGAGAAATTAAGTCAGATGTCACTACAAGTACTAAACAGGTCAAACTGTGACCAAAATTTCCAGAGAGACCGCAAATGTCAATCATTGGTACATTAATCATATCTTCAGTGTCCCACTATTACTTTATGAACCCCCCTTATTCAAACAAATTTCAGTGAACCCATGCAACACTTACAAAACATCACGGGTACCACCGAGAGCAGTATCAAACCTCGGGCACACATAAGACCAGGCGCCCGAGTTCTTGTGTTCTTCCTGTGCCCAACAGATTTCAGCTTTCGGATACTTGGCGCACTCTTTCTTCACCAAATCGAACGGGAATGGACAAATCTGCAAGCACCATTCGAATCGGAACTTAGACCATTAACAACCTACCTGTTCCATGGTGGTCAGAACAATTTCGGACTCGAGCTTCTTCTCAGTTCTGATCTTTTTAAGATCGTAATAAACCTTTCCGCTGCAAAATACAATTTTCTTCACACCCTCGGGGTTTTTGGAAGCGGGTCCGGAATCCGGAATAATCCGTAAGAATTGGGTACCCGTTTTCATGTCATCAAAACTGCTCTTGGCTTCTGGATGGCGCAGTAAACTTTTAGGGGTCATAAGCACCAAGGGTTTGCGGAAGGGTAGCGCTATCTGTCTTCGAAGAATGTGAAAGTAGTTGGCAGGATTCGAACAATTTGCCACGATCCAATTGATGTCGTGAAGTTGTCTCACTGCAAATTCTTCGCTTTCGGGTGGGAAATAATCGGGATCGTCGGAGCTGAGCTGTAAGAAGCGCTCTAAACGGGCGCTTGAATGTTCTGGGCCCATTCCTAAAATGGACTGATTTGTAACTCTGCATAAATTACCCTTTTTAATTGACCGCAGTGTCTCTCAAAGATAAATATTGACCATGTTCTTCCAGGCCTAATTTAATGCATTAAAAACTTCCTATAAAATTTGAGCCCAGGAGAAATTGGCCAAAATTTAGAAACTCTGGTCTGTTTTCCTATTTTGTCAAATTAGTACCTTCTAAAGCATGTGGTAAGAGCATTATAAGTCCAGTCTGTCGTACCCACTTGGCTTGTCCTGAACATATAAACTGATCAATTATACATTGGGCTGTGTTGTTGAAGTCGCCGAATTGGGCTTCCCATAATACTAGAGCGTTGGGGTTCGTCATTGAGTAACCTAACTCGAATCCCAGCACTCCAAATTCAGACAAAGAGCTATTGCACACAGAATAAGGCGCTTGGTCTGGATACAGATTGGATAGTGCATTGTAAGTAGCTTTATCAACAGTCTGATGGTGTAAAACGTGATGGCGGTGAGAGAACGTTCCTCGTTCGACGTCCTGTCCTGAAAGACGCACGTGAATTCCCTCTTTGAGTAATGAACCGAAAGCCATGGCTTCTCCTAATGCCCAATCCACAGTCCTTGCGTTTACCATGTCCATTCGCGCTTTGAGAATACGCTCTATACCTAAATAAAAAGAACATAATTAGCTCAATGGGAAAATTGCTATGAAGAAGTAGAGGTGCCACTATAGATTTTTTGTTACTCAAATTTTAATATTCAAATTCAGAATCTAAACTCCAAATTAATTCATACTTAACCGCCTTCCTACGGTCTGTCTATACATTTTTTAGTATTCCTGGTCTAGGTTTGGAAAAGGTATCTCAAAAGATCTAAATAGTCTAATTAGTTCATAAAGATGTAGAATGGCTGGAAAGCACATTTAATAAAAAAAAAAAAGGCAGCAAAAAGGCTTTCTAGGATCTTAGAAGGGTCGAAAGGGACCCTAGACCACTAGAAAGTTAGAGCATTGTAGCCTCATCCTTAAGTCTTTTAAAATTTAGATCATTTTTAGAGTTAGTTAGGTCTCTATCAGAACTTTACAACCCCTCTCTAAAGTGAAGTGAATGTAGGTTCCGCTTTGATAAAAAAAGAAAACATTAATACACAATACACAATTTCTCGCCCATGTTAACTGATGAAATAAGAAAATCTGCCCAGGATTCTGTCGTCCCTCTGTTGTGGGGGAAAGTGAACCACAAATTTAAAACGAGTTACCGACTGCAGATTTCTTTACTTCTTTAAAATTCCAACGTTGCCAGATTTTTGGCAAGCGCTTTGAGTTTGAATAAACTAGATTAAAATATTGAATAAGCTTTTATTCAATGCCAATAACAATATTATGTAAGGGAGCATCAATCTGAAATGTAAGATCATAAGGAACAATAAATAAAGTAAAAAATGTAGTTTAATCTAATAAGAAAACAACAAGAACTGTTCTAAGGACCATTATCTTTACATAATAAACAATCAAACTTTACCTAGCTCCATATAAGGATCTGGTAAATATGACAACACTGTTGAACTCTGATAAACAAGGAAAACAAAGGACCCCTAAGTGTAACTGGTTTCCCTGTTTAAAATAGTCATTATTTACCCCCCCCCCCCCGAGGCCAAATATCCTTCAATATTTGTGGTAATTAAACACTTTGCAGTGTATGCAACACACCTATGTTTCCTATGTAGTTATACTTCTTTAAAGTGCTTATTCAATGACTTAAGTCTGAATTTAAGGTTTTAACTCAGAACCTGCCGTAATTCAGATTGAACCCGAATTAGAACTTTAAAGTCCAAGTACAAAATATCTGTATGTGGCCTTTTGTAGATTAAAACCCCTACCTTTGTGGATAACAAATTCGGCCGCATTCGGCGGGGGCGACGAAAATCGAGCACCAATGTGCTTCAATGTTTCTTCATTCACACCAGTAAGCGAGACCTTTAGCGGGTCTTTTCCCTCGAAGAATCCCGACCACGGACTATCGATCCAATCTTTGTACTTGATATGCGTCTCTTTACGGGCCTGCTCGAACGCGTCCTCGCAGATTTTCTCGTATTTATCGCGCACATCTTTCACCTACATCAAATCTATTACTTTTATATGCAATTAAGAAAGCCAAAATGACCTCTTCGGGAGTAACGACGCCCTCCGCGATTAATTGCTCGCTGTACTTCTGCAGACACGATTTCATGCTTCTAATTTTCGTATACATCAGCGGTTGAGTGAACATCGGTTCGTCCATTTCGTTATGGCCGTTACGTCTATAGCAGACGATATCGATTACGACATCCTTATGGAAAGTAGCGCGCCAATCGGCGGCAACGTTGCACACATGCATAACACTTTCGGGATCATCAGAATTCACGTGGAAAATCGGCGCATTCACCACTTTGGCAACGTCTAAAAGACGATTAATAGAATCCGTAGCCAAAATATATTGAGGGAGATATTACCTGTACAATACGGCGATGATCTTGAAAATCTAGGATCGGTTGTAAAGCCAATTTGATTATTAACGACTATGTGAACAGTACCATGTGTTGTGTAAGCGGGCAAGTCTGACAAGTGCATTGTTTCGTATACGACTCCTTGACCGGCAAATGCAGCATCGCCGTGCAATAGCATAGACATAACCTTTATAAAGAACAGTATTTTGTTAAATATAAACAAAAATAAAGCAATGACTTACCTTTTTGCCCTCACTATCGCCGCGATAGAATTGTTCAGCACGCGTCTTCCCTTGTACAACAGGATCGACACACTCTAAATGAGATGGATTGGCTGCAATAGCAAGCCGAACGTTTTTATTTGTAACACGATTCAGTCTACAACAGGCTTAGGTAAATACCGAACGCAAAAATACGTCTTTACCTTTCAATGTAAGTACCAAGATGATATTTCACATCGCCCGAGCCGTCATCCTCAGCCTCTAAACCGGCGAATTGAGTAAATATGGAACTAAGAGGCTTTCGACAGACGTTCGCGAGTACGTTAAGGCGACCGCGATGCGGCATGCCCATGACTATGCTTTCCACGCCTAACTCCGTGCTTCGATCGATGACTTGCTTCATTGCGGGAATTAAAATTTCGCAACCCTCAAGACCAAATCGCTTCTCTGAAGACCATTTCTTTGCCAAGAACGCTTCAAAGCTGTGAATGAATAATGAGACTGGGCTTAAAAAGACGCGTCACTAACCCGTGCGCACGCGTCAATCTCGCCAGGATTAGTCGTTTCGAGTCTGTGCTCATGTCTAAACAACCGGGAGTCTCCATGCGTTTCCTAATCCAATTCGTTTGTTCTAAACTATTTAAAAACATAAACTCCACCCCAATGTGGCGGCAGTAAGCGTATTCAAGTCTTCGGAGTATTTCGCGAAGCGGTAACGTCTTCGCTTTTCCACCAATGTAAGTAGTGGAAGGTAGTTTAAAATGTCTTTCCATATCGCGTTCGGCTAAATTTCGTTTAAAAAAATTAATGTAAAGCCAAGGTAAAATAAACAATTTGTGAAATAGCAAAACACGAATTGGTACAGTTAGAAACATAATCGTTGTGCAAAATTGTTTAAAAAAGCAAGAAAAACTGACAAAACATACTAGCGTAGTAAATCAAGAATGTATAAATAAAGCAATCTTACTTTGTGCAAATTCCTGAACCTGTTGCCTTAGTTGTTCGGAGTAAGTTCTGCTTGGGTGATCTAATTAAAATACAACAAAAAAAAATGCGTGCCACAAAAGTTGCAGAGAGATTATTAGCGGTATTAACTACACTTAAAGAAAAAATGCTGCAACTCGTTACAATATAGCCCATGCAATTATAGGTTTTCAAATTAACTAGCGTATAAAATTTTAGTGTCTCTCAAGTTCCTGGTCACAATAAGGGCTGAGGTACAGTATTGTGTTAACTTTACTGAACAATTGCAAGTTTTTGACTTTAAATAGACAGACACACATGGACATAATTTGCAATGATGTTATGAGAATTTTTAACTTCACTTGAGACACACTGTATAAATTAAAATTAAAAAGTTAGTTATAAAATAAAGTTAGATTTTGGCGGGCAAGCAACAGCACACCGCCCCAATCCTTTTGTATAAAAGGGGTTAATTTGTCACACACTTTAACTTTAGGTGTAGCTATCATACTAAAAAACCGTCCATACTATTACGATACAAAGGTCTGAACTATTTGCAGATGCATTTTAATATATTAGTCACTAAAATGAGGAGATTGGGTTAAAGTTTTGCTAACACAACTGACCGAGTTTTAATTAACGACACTCGCTTACCTTCTGTGAAATCGTTTGGTGTTGCTGCGTCGTGGTAAAACACAAACTTGCCAATTGCAATTTAGAAAAGTAAACAAATTTCATCACTAAATGTTAATCCTAAAAATGAAAAAAAAACAGTAACCCCAATAAACTTATTTGGCAGGATCAGGCGAATAAGTTTAACGGGATGGTGACAGTTAAAAATGAGTGCCTGAAAAATGTTTAATCACTGTCTGCACCTTTACGCCCTCTGAACACGGGTAGAGAATTTAAAACAGTGATCTATCAAAAAATACCACAGAACACTATTGACCATTACAGAGTACCTACCATTTTCATTTGTACACAGAAAATCATTACATATGTTTATGAATTACAAATATCACACATGCAGACCGCAAAAGTCGCGCAGACCGTATATGGCATCGACAACTGTCGGGAAAACTTGTTGATTGAGATTCCTATTGCTCTTCTAGTATAAAATAAGTCACGTCAATCATCGCAGGTACACAAATTATGCTATTATATTTCTCTAGCTCATGTGAAGGAAAAGACATGTTTTACAGTGGGCGGTATCAGCGACTGTTTTTATAATAGACGACCTACTTAAATTTGTTTGTGATGCGTGTTTGCTATCCAGTGGCGGCGCGTAGTGGTGTCTTGGGGGCGCACAATTTAAAAAAAGGGGGAGAAATGGGGCCACGGGCAAAACGCAGGAGACGAAAATTTTTTGAGTGTCACCGCAAGATTGATATTGATATTTTTTAATTTTTTCGGATAAATGCGATTTTCTAAAGCAACATAATTTTCAAATTTTTATACGGCGAGAGTACCAAAAGAGATCTCCAAATTGCTAACATAAAATAGCAGAAATTTTTTTTAGGTCAATTTTTGCAACTCATGATGAATTGAATTGAGGCCACTTTCTCGGTCCGTCCGAGGCCTAACTACTCCTATAGTTTTCAATATATTTACTTCTTTTTGCATTCGGTAGCTTATAGCTCCGGCACAACCAAAAAAATCTTAAAAAATGCGCATGCGCAGACTGCGCAAAGTCAACTTCTTTATTTATTGAAATATTTTAACCATAGATTTTTCTAGGAATGAAAAACAGCGCATATACCTATGACCTTTTGGTAGCTCATAGACAAGCTGAATTACACCTGCATTACCTTTCAAATTAGAATTTTTTTGCCTAAAGGTGTGTAAAACAAATAGCAGACTAATATAAATTGTGCATTTTTTTATTAATAATTAATCATCAGCCTCAACATACTTTAAGACTCGCCTCTTCTCATGTGGTAAACCTGTTATTGTTTTCGTCTTTTACCTGGCTCAATATTGTCAACAAATTTTTTTTTCATTATTTATACCGTTGTTTCTAAAGACCCTCCTGAACATTTTCTATGCCTAATGAATATCTACTTAAAGCGTGAAAATGATTAAACAATTTTCAGCACTATCATAACCTCCAACATGAAATCTATGTTGATAAAATAAGACAAAACTGAATTCAAAATAACAAAAACAAAGCAATGCAAAACAATGGCAGCCAAAAACCAAGTCAATTGCGAGCACGCTTTTAACATACCCAACTCAGATATCTCAGCTAAAAATAAATAACATTTAATATAAATGTTACAAGATAAATGCAAATGCAAAAACAGTCATCGACTTTGTTCACTATGAGCTTACCAAAATGACTTGCGAGAAGAAGTTCTGTTGGATGTCGGTCGTCTAGATCGGCGCTATTAATTCCTAGTGGATCCAGCTTCGCGATATGGTGCCCTCGAATCTAAAACCCAGCACCCTCTACACCCTTACTCTTCATAATAATTAACAATAAATATTTTTATTCTAACAAAGCAACCGAAAACAAATCAAGCAGAACCGCACCATGCTTAAACAGGCACAAAAAGAAAGTTAAATGAGAAATTTTGCACAAAGTTCGGTTAAAATGTTTCAAACTGTAGCAACCCTCTTTGAGATTCTCACAGTTGTTGAAAGCCAACCTTACATGCGCAAAGAATACTAGAAGATAACTAATGGGGGATACGTGCACGCAACGGTTAGCTATCAACTACTTCATGACATGTTGTAAGAGTGAAAATATAAAGCTTACGGACAAAATGAGAATGCAGACGAAATTAATTGGTACTTGTTATAGTATGACTGATTTAATCTGTTGTAGTTGTATTAGTAACCATATTGCGATAAATTAAATTGCCCACAACCTGGTTTCTTGTTTTCACAATTGAGCATCAACCAAAAGGAAATGACAAACATTTAAACAATGCAACACAATAAAACCAGGCTGATGATGGTGGGCCATTTGATTGTTCAAAATAAAAGTATGTACGAACATTACTTAAAAAAAACAACATGTCATGACTCCCAAACGAGCGCATCCTTTACATCAAGAAATTATGGTCTTTTCCCGTTCATGATGTAGAGCATGCAGAGAACGCTGAAAAATTACCAATGGGTAGTACCTAAATTGTTTTGCCGAATTACTTGATCAGGAGGGGCGCCTTGTACGTCTGTAAAAGTACGGGTATGGTCTTGGTACATAATACCAAGAGGATCCACTTGCGCAACAAGATGACCACGAATCTTGCAAAAATAGGTTAAAGGAATTACATTACTAATAGGTGTATTATTATTATTATTTAAAAAAAATTAAGATGATCAAGCCGTGCTTCTCACTAGCAAAAAGGAAAAGTAGCAAACCATAACCAGCCCCCATGCGTGTAGTGACAGTATATCCCTACCTGATAACTTCGAATGATTGCTTGCACGGCTAAATGATCGTCTATTATTTTTTCGTCAACTATCCCGCCACCGGTCCCGGCGACGCTCGACATCGTGGGACCTCCTGCAAAATACTCCTCATTTCTACGTGGAGCTGCTAGTGTGGGAGGTGCTTGATATCCTACGCCTCCTTGTGCTGAGTTCCGGAAAAATGAGTCCCAGGACTAAAAAAAAAGTAAACTGCTTTAAAATATCGCAAGAGTTCGATTACATGAATGCAGAATCACAGCCAAAATAAACCCGATAAATATATCGGGTATAAACTGCAGGTAAAGTCCTGTTAAATTCAATTTCTCGTTCAGTTTGTGTAAAAGCACCCAACTGCCCACTGCCCAATTATTGTCCATTATGCGATTTAATACACTGAAATTTTTGACATAAGCATGACATGTAATGCCTGTCTGACACTGGCCCACCATGACTTATCGGCACTCACAAAAATAGGTTAAGTTCTCTTTGAAATAGTTAGGATGGTAAAATACTCACATACTTCACACGTAACAAGAATTTCAGCATATTTTTCATTTTGTATTAAGCACCCATTTACTAAACATTTATCAGCTCGTCATAATGATAAGGGTTCAAAGTTTATTAGAACTACAAATTCGTGATTTCTCTTAATTAGATACTGCTAACGCTGCTAATTGTAGGCGAAACTGGTTATTTATTTTTCACCTTGTCTAAAGTATGTAAATTTAGTTAATCCATTATTTCGTTGGGAAAAAGCTAATTTTATCATATAACTTCCTGCTAGGAAATCAACAGACGTAATCGACCAATAAATCCTGAAATTTTGTTTTGAAAGTCATGTGGAAATTTGTTCTTGCAGTTCCACTGAACATGATCTGAATATTAATGGAAACCAAAAACAGAATTGAGAATGTCGTTATCTGGGGAATTATGAAACACCATCTTATGTTCTTGAAGCTTAATTTGATCTTCAAAGGATTCCAAAATCACTTTAGAGTATTCAACACAACACCTTTTATCATGAGTAATTAATTAATTCAGAAAATGAAGATCGAGGTGACAGGCAATGTTGTAATACTCATACTATGTGATTAAAAGTCTGGCGAATCAGTAGATTTCCTACTCCGCTCCCTATTAAACTCTTATTTGGAGTAACTGGAATAAGATTATGTGGAAATGTATTTCCTGGTGCAAATTTAAAAGAACAGTTTTTCCCCAGGAATGTTCAGCTAAGATACCTAATTTAATGCTATCCTTTTTGGCGCATTTGCTCTGAGGCTGTGTGCCAAAAAAATACGTATTAAAACTCGCCCTCGGAATAATAGAATGTATTCAATATCAGAGATTCCTTTCATTTCTGTGCCAATATTCACCCTGATCTGAATATGATTTGACGAAAATGGGCGTTTTCGTAAACTCGTCATGTTCCCTGCACTGTAAACTCAAGGTGAGACGGACTATAGTGGCAAATATTTGAGTATGGACACTGCTGAAGTTCAGTTTGGGAAATTATTTTTCCCGAGGGTTAAAATTCTAGGGGCGAATTTTTTGGAAGGCAAATTTGCTCGGGACGTCTTTTTTAAATGGAGGTAACTATTCTTGTAGCGAGTTCCTTGTTAGCGATCATTTCAGAAGGGGCGAAGTTTCTTCTCTTCTTTGATGAAAATTCTTCTCTTCAGTGATGAAAATTCCAGTGGCGAACTTACAGATGGAGAGCTTGTTTCCTGGGGTGCCCAGAAACGTGCCGCAAATTTGGAAGGGTGTGAAAATGATATTTTGGAAAAGTATCAGAAAAATTAAGAAATATTTCAAAAGTGATGGAAATACAATTAACATATTTTAGAAATGTCTCAAGTTTTGATAAGATTTCAGAAATGCGTAGGTAGTACGGAAATTATCAAAAATGTGTTTCCAAAATTATGCAAGATTATTAAGAAAATATAAATATTTCAGAAATGTGGAAAGATGCAGGAAAGTGTGAAAATGAATGTTTCAAGAATTTTAAAAATGCTTCAGAAAATATTTCAGAAATGCTTCAGATGGAATCGTTTCATAAACATTGGAAATTTGTGCAAAATTATAGAAATGTGTCTGAAATGTTGGATAAATTGTAAAATTTTGGATATACACTGTATTCAAGATAAGAGGGCCACCTCGATTTCTCTTTTATTTGGCGAGATACAAAAAATTTGTCAAATATAATTATATTTCTCGTGTGACAGTATGATCTATCCGATCGCATATTAAAGTTTCCAGTATCATTAGAGACAACTTTTGTTTTTCAGATGCAATGCCCATGTTTTTTTTGGTCCTTTAGCAATAAAACAATACAAAAAATGCATATGGCTTATATACAAAAAAAGGAGAAATTCATGATTCAATATTTAGAAAACTAGCATGCCGTGTGCTGCCCGGTTGTGGGGTCTGTTACGTTATAGAGGGAGATCGTATCGCGCAAAAGCAATCTTCAAAACAAAACATTAAACAAGTTGATGCAGGTCTTCTCTGTGTAAAACGAGAGCCATCGCGCATCCTGACAGCACACGGCAAGCTAGATTTCGTAAGTGTTCTAAATCTTGAATCACGAATTTCTTCATTTTTATATATACTTATCAACCAGATGCCAATTTTTGTATTATCGTACAGCAAATTGATTTCTCTTTTCAAAGATCTTAAAAAAAACATAGGTATTGCATTTGAAGAACAAAAGTTGCATCGATCTCCGGTAGCGCTAAAAATATTCGGAAATGTCAATGTATATTCAGAAACAACGTTATGACCTGAAGTGCAGTAGGGAACAGAACAGAACTCTTCTGACGATCACAGCTCAGCATCCTGAAAGTAACTTAAAATTCAAATTATAATCTGTATCTGATATGTGAACTGTAAAGTTACTCTCTGCAGACCCGTAGCCAGTGAACGTGATCTTGCCCCCACTAGAAATTATAGTTGATGGTTCCTTTGCAAAAATTACAGTGGAAAATTTCTTAAGCCCCCCCCTAGAAAAATGCCGGCCACGTCTGCTTCTTCATTTTGGCTCCGGGCCTGACTCTCTGCATGATTCTAATTCCTTATTTAATTTGCACTTTGCAATTGGTGGACCGCCACCAACATTGCAACTGGCTGCATTCAGTTAGACAGAATAATCCTTAAAACAGTACACAAGATGTGCCAAAATTTAAGCTTAGTAAGTAAACAACAAAAAGTGCCCTTTAAAATAATGTAGCTTTTGCAAATATGCCAATGAAATGAATGTACATTCGGTTTTCATCTGCATTTTTATTTACCCTTATCTTTACGAGTAACCTTAACCTTACTTTTATGTCAAGTGCACACTTTTAAATGTGAGAGCCCTGACACTGAAATATTTATATCCAAATTACCATGATACCTTGCCCTTTCATAATTCATAGTCCTTAAAATTGCCATTTAGTAAGTGACAAGTGGATGTACCCGAAATTTGGCAGGTCCTAGGTGTCAATAGAATAATTATGCTAATTACTTCATTATGATACCTCGTTACTGTAAAGTCGTTACTGTTCAATTAGACCACAGAATTATTAAAATTAGCATTGAATGTGACAGCTTTAAAAATTTGATTGTACCCATCCCAAATTATGCAAAGAAGGTATACTTACAGCATGCACACTACTAGGGTCTTTAAGCCAAGCATTGTACATATCTTCCACGTAAGCTCCCGAAGTTCCATTTAAAAATGGTTCGGCGGACACAGGCACGTTGCGTTGAACACTCGTAACTGAAAGCGCCCGATTGCTTCCTTTCGATATTAACCAGGTAAACTTTTGTCCGTTGGAACCCATAAGGGCCGATATACTTCTGGCACACCACATTTTCGTTTTCTAGAACTGCAAAGAATGAAATTGGCGTTTGCCCGAAACAATCAAACTACAGACTAGATAACTTTACTAAATGAAAATTACTTGAAGCTAACCTAAAAACCTAATTAGAAAGTACTTTAATGATTTATCTTGAATGACAATACTTTCACGTTCGTGCAGCTAAGGACACACCGTTTCTCTTTACGCCAAAAATGCCGCAATTACGAAACAAATACGTCACATCTAATTTTATTTGCCATTTGCGAATTTCGCTACGTTAATCGGGGTTTGAAAAGTTATGAATCATGATGGAAAAATGCGATTAGCGAAACCCCGAACGCGGCAAAATGTGTGTTAAAGTCTACAATGGCAGTAGCAGCCACTCGTAAATCAATACCAGTATTCCTAACGTACATTCCAGTCATTACATAACCAAATGCGTTTTACAATCGTGTTAAACTTTGATAACAAAAAATTGCTCAGAAACGTACGCCAACGATTAATAAAACCGGATAATGAAAAGCTTAAAAATTAATTTAAATCCCCTTTTTTTACCTTTTTTTATCTAAAATCTGACACTTGACTCACACCTCCATATGTACACTACCAACTTAAAATGAATTGTCAAACGGCCATGGTTACCAACGTAATCAATTTTTCAAAATCTTCTCTTGGGTCGCGACTTTTGAAGAGGAAAATACAAAATGATTATCGTTAATCAGCAAGTATTTTTCCAAAAAAAAAGAGGATTATCTCAAAATTTAATTATCGACAATAGTAGAAGTACTGTGCAGTCGAATTAATCAGATTTGATAGCATAACAACTTGAAATGATACACGAAATTCAATTCATTATTCCTTGTATTTTCCATATCAAGCTTCCGCTCATCATAGGTAGGTGGATTTATTCCGCCAATTGAAATATAAAAGGCTTATTTCAAAACGAACCTAAACCACCGCCATAATTTGCATTTAGAACAAATCATATATCGGGCGATCAAAAATGAATGACCGTCGAGTTCGCCTTTGAAAGTTCTAGTTAAATATGATTTTTCAAAATGGCGGTTTTCGAGATGCCCAATGACATCAACTTCCCTATTTTAAATGGGCGCCATATTGGATTTTTACGTCACTCAATAGACAACAAAATGACAAAACCAGCGATACTAAATACTTAATAGTTATTTCATTTGGGAATCAACCTTGCATTTTTACCTCGAAGTTTACAATGTATTTCTTATGGCAATAATTCCATGCATGGGGGGCGCATGGAGCATGTAGGTTCGAATATCTTTTTTTACATAATATTCATACACTTCTCACTTTTTTCGCTGAGCTCTCCATCTGATAATCAGAAACGTTGCCGTAATTCGGACGAACAAAACAAATTTACTGCAGCGGCGTACTTACATCGAGATTTTAATACCCATTTGCTCCAGTCTCTTAAAAGAAAGTGGTTTAGCTAGCTACCACATATGGGATACGTTTTCGAAGGCACTAAGATAATTCAAAACGGCAGAAGTGGGTCTGGGCGAATGAAAGAACCGAGCACTAACAAGCAGCACTCTTTTTAGTGCATTTTTGCAAATTTAGTTAGTCGACTTCGAACGCCCCAAAGTTACCGTCCGCTGCAAATTTTGTCACGTTTCTTAAAGATGGAATCCATGGCCTCTCTTTCTCGTGTCGCCAATACAAGCTCGAGCTATGAGAAAAATGGAGTACAATTTTGTGGAGGGTTTTTAGCGAAATGCACCAAAATGGGAATTGTGGGTGAACGTGACGACGGAAGTGGGTACCGACAAAGGAAATGTGGTAGTTCCCGACAAGATCTTACTTACTGATGGTGGGGTCAACACTTCAAACGCAAATTGCGGGTGAACGAGGCGTCGAAAGTGAATACCGGCAAAGGGAATGCTACTTAATTTGACACAAAGCGGTAGAGTCGCGCATAGAAGTTATGACCTTATTCCTAAAAATAAAGAATGTTTGTGATTCTAAAAAATGCGCTACCTAACAAAAATTGTACTTTACCCCTATTTTTGATCGGGGTATGGGTTAGTTAAGTAATGCTGCAGTACCTACAGTTCTTTCGAAAGCTGGTCTAGCATTGATGGTAGTAACGTTACTTTTCGAAGTGTAAGATCATATGGTGAAGTTCTCGGGAGCAAGTTTTCCTTAAGAGCGGTGATACTACCGGTAAATTTTCCGAGAGCGAATCTTCTAAGAGCACATACCCCGGGGCAGGTTTTCTTGGGGACGAAAATTACGGGAGAGAGTATCCTTGGAGCCAAATCTTGCGCGCGCAAATCTTCCGGGGGGGAATATTCTGGAAGCGAATTTTCCAAGTGATTAGAGGTGCTTTTTGAGATAGGAATTTTCAAAAAAATGTTGACCTGAAAAATGAAAATAAAGAAAAAGCTTAAGTTGGGGACTTTTGGTTAGTTCTCAAGCGGGACATTTTTAATTACTATGCGATCAAAAATGAGTTGCTGTCGAGTCGCCATTGAAATTTTTGTTTAGGTAGGTACATGGAATAGTAGATTACATACCGAGCTGGGAGGTGGTTCATTACCTACGCCGAGGGCTTAAGGTACCTCACCGACGCGCGAAGCGCGGAGGTGAGGTATAAGCGCGAGGCGTTGGTTATGAACCACTGACCAGCGAGGTTTGTATACTATTTTACTCACAATCGATCATTTAAGGTAAAGTATATAATTCAACAAGGTGTTACTTTAACTGTCAATAATAGTGACACCGCCAATGTAACCATTAATGTTTACAACAATAGCAAATAGTTTCGTTCTTCTTCGTAATTTGCTATTGTTGTAAACATTAATGGTTACATTGGCGGTGTCACTATTAGTATAAGTTTCATATAAGGATAATAAATCTGTGATAATATGAATAGCATTTGCAGGTAAGGAAAGTGACAGATGCTAGCCGGGAAAGTGACAGCTAGCCGGGAAAGTGACAGCTAGCCGGGAAAGTTACTTTCCCGGCTAAGGTGAGTAATGAGTCGCTTCGCAACCGCTATGAAGGTTAGGAATTCAGATAATACTAACCGATTGTAAGTAAAATCGTATTTAACTTGAACTTCCAAAGGCGACTCGACAGCAAGTCATTTTTGATCGCCCGTTATTTGGAAAAATGTGTGTTCCCTCCACCGCTCAATCCTTTTTCAGTTTTTTTTTGTTTACGCCGCAAAGAGGGGTGATAAAGAAGCGTGAAGTTTTAAAGGGCACGTGAAGTAGTCATCAAGTAAACGTTAAAAAGGCTTCAAAAAGGCAAAGGCAAAATGTGAATTAGGACAGCGTGTTGCTATGGTTTTATAAATACAGCGGTACGGCACGGGTAGTCGAAAATGGAGATTCTCTCACGCAAGATAGCCCATAAAAGGCAACTCACTTCGAATAATTGGCTTACGAACGGGAACGATCGCCTTCAGGAGATTCGTCTCAGAAAAATTGTCCCAAGAAAAATTATCATTGAAGAAAACTTGATCTATATAGTGTATTTGCCCTTTACAAAAATCGCACTTGCTACGTATACCGACATTTCTTATAAGCCATATTTTCCTGCGGTCTTTTTTCTTGGAAGGCACGAAAGAAATAAATGTCTTGTATTTAACTGTAGTGCATATGGGGAAGTACGTAGTGCATAGGTACTAAAAAGCATATAGAAATAAGAATTAGTCACGTGGTAGTAGCAATAACCACTATCTGCAATGATATAAATGTGACCTTAATTCTGTTATCCTATAGGTCATTGACCAAATCCATATTTTTATCTATCTACTGGGAATACCTACGAGTAAAATTATTTTTACTCCTAGGGGAATACCACTGTCCGATACGCCCTCCTCCACATCAACTAACACGTCAGTCGGTTACATCCGTTGATGGTCTATGGGTTACATACCATCAAGTTTTTTGGTGATATCTTACGTGGCACCAGGTATGTGTGGTTCAGTGTTAGTGGCATTTATACATGGTGCATAGTATTTTTTGTAGAGTAAATTCGCCGTTTTCCCTTGATTGTGTCTCCACTTACTACATTTGTGTTTTTTGAGATCTGAACAGAAGCGTTGGGTGAGACCATGAGCATATACATCAATTTTTGATGATTTCTAAATGTTGTTAGTATGGGTAGGGACCTGGAATAATAATAAAAAAAATACAACTTGGAGGGCCATATCATATAACATCTTTGTATGCAACTTTATCAGTGATGCTGTGCATATTTCGTATTAGAGGAAAATTTATACGTTTTAGCGGGCCGCCTTACGGGCTGCAAAAAATTCGGTCACGGGCCGCATGCGGGCCTTTGTTGGCCAGCCCTGATGTAATTAAGGGTAATTTCTTTCCTCGTTTCTTCATTTTTCGGTAAATATGAAGTGATAACAAGTGTTTTGAGGTATTAAAAGCTAATGTTGATTTTGAGTCACCTTTTGAGACATTAAAGCTGCCACAAGACATGTCTTAACGTCGCCAAAATTATTTTATCATCAGAAAATATTCTCTATACTCGATACATGACCTAGAGGGAATGAAATATGTTGATTTCTATTATATTAGAGCCCACAGTTTTTCCTGTTTCCGATTCACTCGAAGTCTTAACTTTTGTTCCTGTTGAGCCAGCTTCCTGAAAATCTCTATAGCGTCCTACCATAATGTCCAAAGTAACCGTATGCCAAACGTCAACACGATCGGCTACTTTTAAAAAGAGTTATAGCGCACACGGACGGACGGACAACAATTCAAAACTATAAAGGATCTGACCTTAATAAATGCAAGTGGTTAATCAAACACCAAAAAAAGAGTGGATTGTATTAGCTCTGCTTGGACCAGAATTCTTGTTATTTCGAAAAAAGTCGCAATTATTTATAAACCGCCGTGCTTATTCCTTCCCCCCTTTCACCAAAATGATTACTGGTTTTAAACGACTACTTTTTGCAGATCATCCCACGAGAGCAAATAAAAGGAATTTGTCAGTTATCCAAGTCACTTTATACTTCATCCAGAACTAAGGCGTTTAATATCCCACTCTTCTATCTTGATGGTAAGCTGTGATCATAATGTAGTACATGTGTACCATACTTTTCTTTTACACAGCCTGAAGATAATAAATCAAGCTTCAACATGACTAATGCAAGCCAAAGCTTAGTTTGTGCAGTACGCCAAGAAAATGAAAAAGTTATTACGCTGCTCTTGGAAAGTGGGGCTAATGTTAATGTCAAAGATGAGGACAATAAGACTATATTGCGCCTTGCCGTTGAAAGTGGAAATGAGAAAATTGTTAAGCTGCTTATGGAAGACGGGGCCGATGTTAATGCTAAAGATAGCGATTTTAACAGCATATTACACTTTGCTGCGGAAAAAGGAGATCAAAAAATGGCGAAGTTGCTTTTGGAAGGTGGCGCATATGTTGATGATGTATCTGGGGATCATAAAACCGCACTACACTATGCCGTTGAAAAAGGTGACGAAAAAATGGTTAAACTGCTGTTAAAGGGCGGAGCTGATGTTGATGCCGAAAATTTGGAAGACAAAACCGCATTACACATGGCTACAGAAAATGGAAACGCAAGTATGGTTAAGCTACTATTGGAAGGTGGAGCCGATGTTAACATGAGATGCGGGGTGGCCGAAGCAATATTACACCAAGCTGTTAAAAGTGGAAATGAAGAAATTGTTAAGATACTTTTGGAAGCCGGGGCTGACGTTAACGCGCAAGATTTATCTCGAGATTTATATTTTGAAACTGTTATATACTTTGCCGTTAAAACTGGAGATAAAAAGCTTATTAAGCTGCTTCTCGAAGCGGGTGCTAAGTATTATGAGACCGTATTACACTTTCTTGATAAGAAAGATCAGGATATTGAGCTGCTTTTGGAATGCATTGCTAAATATGGTACCCAAGATCAAGAAAATGAAAAGATACTACAATTTGGTGCTAAAAACGGACTAGAAAAACTTGTTAAGCCTCTTTTGGAAGGAGGAGCTGATGTTAATGCTCAAGATGAGAATCATAATTCCATACTAAGTGTTGCTGCTGAAGAAGGGCATGCTGTAATTGTTGAAATGATTTTAAAGTATTGTCCTGATATAAACAACCAAAGTAATAGGAAGGCTATTATTGCCGCAATTCATGGCAAAGGAAACGAGACTAGTAAAATGGTTGATAGTTTGCTGAATTATGGTTTTACTGTTGACCCGGAAGACGTAAACGATGACCAGTTGCTTTACCACGCTGCTGGCAGAGGGTGTGAGAGAATTGTTGAAAGACTTATTAACTATGGTGCTGATGTTAATATGTTAACCAATGGGTATGCATCTTTACACACTGCAACTGAATGGAATCAGGAGGAAGTGGTTGAACTGTTGATAAACAGTGGAGCTGATGTCAACTGTAAAGATATGCACGAAAAAACTGCAATATTTTATGCAGCGGAGATTGCCTGTTTAAAAAGTGCCGAACTACTTTTAACTAATTCTACGGATATTAGCGGTAGGGATGAGAATGGAAGATCGCCACTACATTTCGTTGCGATGAGGGAACATGATTGGTACGTTAGAGACTGTCCCAATAACGATATGGATAGTGCTAGGGCAGAAATTGCCAAACTGTTTTTGAATAAAGGAGCGTGTGTAAATGCCCAAGATGTAGATGGCACTACAATACTCCACGCTGCTTGCAAAGAAGGATATGTCAAGGTTGTTCAAGCTCTTTTAGAACATGATGCAGATGCGAAGATGCGAGATAACAGTGGAAAAACACCTCTCCATCTTTCTGCGCAACAAGGAAGTGAAGCAATTAACAAGATGCTCTTGAACAGTGGAGCCAACGTAAATGCCGAGCAAGAAGATGGATTAACTTCTCTAGACATTGCAATTGACGAAGGCCATATGGATATTGTTAAACTATTGCTAGAATTTGGCGCTGACACCGAATCTAAAATTGAAAATAAAACACCACCCCTCCATTTGGCTGCTCGAAAAGGAAATTGCGAAATTATGGAGACTATTTTGAAATTTGGTGCTGATGTTAATAGTAGAGATGCATATGGTAGAACACCACTGCACGTTGCCTCTAAAATGGGATTTGAAAAAATAATCGAAACTCTTCTACAATATGGGGCTGATATTAATATTACTAGTGGATATAACTACACAGCACTTGATTATGCCAAGTCTGGTATAAAATATAGGCCGGACTTCAATTACGAGTGGGATGATGAAATGGAATTGAATCGTAGTACCCTTCTTTTTAAGCGCGCTGCCTTTTGTCAAGAAACCCTTGAAGCTCTCACACATCACCTAGTTAAAATGAAAGTGGCAAACTTCTTTGTAAGTGAACAAAATTTAAGGTTTATAAGCGAGTATGACGGAATCGGTCGTTTTATGGATGATTGCACGGACGAAAGAAAGCGGATGAAAACCGAGAAGATTGGTAATGCTAACATTTCATTTGATGAGATCTTGACAAAAGGTGCAAATTTGTTAGCATTATGTATGGGGAATGAAGGTATAGTGGATGGTTTAAAAACAGAAGATTATAAAACTAAATTTCCAATATACGCTAGCATGATAGAAAGTAGTGTAAAAAGGGCTATGAGAAGGAAAGATTTAAATGAACAAGGTAAAAAAGATTTCAACTTGCTCTTTCCTGAATTACACCACGACTGCACTGAAGAAATATTAAGTTATCTTAATGATGCTGATATAAGGCGCTTTATTGAAGCTTGTAAACCCATTGTAGGAAAATTAAGCCCACCGTTCTTTGCAAATTGTTAGAATGATATGATGTACATATAATAACATTAAACAAACTATTTTGTCTAAAGCGAATAAATAGTATATTTGTTTTTCTTTCTTGCTTATTCAACAATGATTTATTTTAGAAGTATAGGTATACCTAACTAATATATGGTATCACCAAGATTTTTTCACAGCCACGGTTTCCCATTTTCTATTTTCCTTACTCTACATTAAATTATGCCTGGCATTTATGATGCGAACAAAATATCTGGACGCGTCGGAACACCTATTTCCAATAGGGCAATCTTTGCCATTAGGGGTCTTTAAAATGCCCTTATTCGTTTTGATATCGACCGGGAGCACTTTTCCTTGATTGCTTATTTCAAAATAATCGATAAATCAATTTTTCAAGTCGCGCGCAAGATGTCAAAGCAAAATAGCTCCACTAAGAGCAAACGTAGGGTACGTTCAAGTATTGTAAAAAGTTGACATGCATTGGTAGAGCGCAATCATTGTTTATGTTTCATTTACCAAAATATCTGGTAGAGCCGTAAGCAGGGACTTTGGTTTTTAGGAGAATTGTTCAAAAGAAATTTCCCTTATGTGATGATTTTGTCCGTCCGTCTGTTCCGCGTCTAACTCGAGAACAAAAACAGACGGCGATCCCAAACCGTCTCCAAACAATTTCTACGAGTTCAAGGATCAGTGCTATTGAATATGAGCCGTGTTAAAAGTCGTGTTTCCGAATGCGAGTTGAGTAGGGATTTCCTATATGCATGTCTACTTTTAAATGACAAAAATCCATCTGAATGACGCCTAATTTTATGCAACCGAAATAACATGCGCACGCAATTTCCATTGTCATTCTACATCTCCTTCTTCACAGGGCCATAGCCTTCACTTTCGGTCTGGCTACGGTTCTGCTTCTTGACGGACTTGTTTGCTTGGCTTGACTGTAGATTTTAATAAAAACGACGGTGAATAGTACAGCAAAATGTTTATTTGTTTTCAGATTTTGGTTGCATAAAATTAGGCGTCCTTCAGAAGAGTGTTTATCATTTAAAACTATACATAGGAAATCCCTATGTCTACTTCTAAATGAATATCACTGTACGTAAAGATACCGTGACGATGGCAAGGCTGGAGGGAGAACTCTCGCAACCAATAGCGTATGAAACAGGCATTAGACGAGGAGATTTGTTGAGTGTGTTAATATTTAACGTAATTATAAATAAAATCAAATAAAGTAAATGATATAGAATAGGAACAAAGGAAATTCAAATAATATGTTACGCCTACGATGCCATAATAATAGCGGAAAATGAGGATGACCTACAAAGATTAATTAAACAGTTTGAAGATACGGCGCTCTAATATAAGTAACAAGATAATTTCAACTGATAAAACCAAAACCATAGTAATATCAGCGGAACCAAAAAGATGTAAATTGGTTGTTAATAACAAAATGACAGAATAGGTAATGCAAGCGGAATATTTGGGAGGCAAATTGTCGATGTACAAGAACAAGTGATTAGGGCGAACAGAGCAACAGGATGCCTAAACAACACGATATGGAGAAACCTTACAATCGAAACGAAAACTGGGATACATAAATCAACAATAAGAGCTTTAATGACATACACCGCGGAAACGAGGGCAGACATGGCCAAAATACAAAGATTATTGGAGATGATGCAGATGAAAGACGAAAAATAACAAATCAAACTCTTAGAGATATAATAAGAAGTGATAGGAAATTCGTACGAGATGTGAGATAGAAGAGAAAACAGTGAACCAAAAACAGGAAAATAGAATGGAATCAACAATAGCACAGATTAACTTAATCTGTGACAATAGCAAGAAACAGATCGCCAAACGGAAGAAGAGCAATAGGTCGCCCGAGGAAAAGTTGGTCAGATATCATTTGAAGCTAGAACCGAAGTTAAAACAGACAAAACTTATAGAAATAGCAAAAAGAAGAAGAATCTATTTCAAAAAAACAGGTTAAAAATACAATTACTACGCGGCGGTGAACATTCCAATTGTGGTCATTTTACAAGATTCTCACTCCTCTCATTACGTGAGTGTATGTTGTGTTGCCTATGCGTTGGAAACATTGACTGTTCATTCGCTGTTCATTGTAACTTCTTCCCACAAGAAGCAGTTGATATACAATACGATTAAAAATACCAGACCATTTTTAAATATTGAATCGGATTTTACAATTAAAATTAAGTTTGATAAAACGTCAATCTTTTTGTCTCTAACAATTAATAAATTAATAATTTCATGCATACAGTTTCGGTCAATTAATGGAATTTCTAATATGTTCATTCTTCACACAATTTTGAGATAATAGACTCCAACTTCCCAAACAGCCTAATCACAGTTTTTGAGATCGTCTACAGTTTTGAGTAGTTGTTCGTCTGGCTGCGCTCTTTTTGGGGCTAGAGTTGTATGATTGTTGGAAATTTGTAAAGAATAGGTATACGCGAAACAGCCAGATTTATCAAAATAAGAATACGTAAACTCTTCTAAATATAATTTAGAGCGACCCGAATAAACTCCCCCACCATGGAAATATGTCTTCAATTATGTAAAATATCTTAGCGATTATCAATACGTAACACGTTTAACAAACGGCCATTTCGGTTGTGCTCCTCATACACTGAAAGTATGCCCGTTTCTTCTCTGCAGAGACCATCCTTTTGGAATTATAAACCTTCGTCGAAAAAGAAAGTAAGCAATATTTTTCTCAAATCTGTTCCAATTATGTTTGGCAAAGTTTCAGTAGAAAAAGAACATTTAAATACGAATTTATTATTTATTGTGTAATAAATTTTGTTCTTATTTCCGATTACTTTGGTGAAATGTTTTTATTTTCGTGAATGTTTTAAATTCATAAACCGCCCTTACTCTTGTATTAGTAGATGCTTTCGACTTTAACTTTGCGTATTTAATAACGCGTTACCAATCGTATAAAGGAACATGTACTTGGTCTTCTTCAATGGTGTAAATTAAATTATTTTGTTTGCTGCTAATTTGGCAAAGGGCAAAGAGCGAGGCAAAGAGCAAATGGTTGCATTCTTACTTTACAAAAAGTTATTTGTTATAAAATTCTATTTAAAACGCGCACTGTATAAGCCGACACTCGTGCCAAAATTTGCTTTGTATAAATCACACTTGAATTGTTTAACTTTTATATTTTTAAACATTTGTTTTGTTGCTGTGATTGTATAATATTTTTAAATGCAAAGTCGATTGGTTCCGATAGCGTCTGCAGCTGATGCGTGCAGTTTCTAAAGATTGCTAACATAACATTACATTATTTTGGCGATCCTCCACTTTAACATCCGAATTGCGAATTGATAGATTTTTTAATTTTTTGCAACGAAGATGCGTGATATTGACTTGATCAACTTCCAGAAGAAGTCACTGAAGAACACCTACAATGCTAGAACGAGCGTTCGAGTGGAATTGTGTCATTGCAATAAAATAAATGATTAATCTTTGTAGTTTGCGAGAAATCAAACAATCATCAATCGCAAAACTAAAAAAGATCATCAGAGTTCACAAAAAGAATCACTTTTCCAAAATCTATGGGACTGGACAAATTTATACAGCAAATTTCATGAAAATTTGATGATTTTTAGTTGTCTGGCCAAGCAATTGGAATTTCCTTTCACGTTTACTAAAACTAATAAATTATAAAACCCTCCACATGCCAAATTTTGTCAAGATTATTTTCGCATCCCCTAATTTTATCGAATATAGAATGCTGAGTTAAAGTAGGTACCCATTCTTTACACAATAACTTTACATCCCTGTTATAATAAAAGGTTTTGAATTTTTTTGATGTACCTCAAGTAAGGCATATTGGACTCGTAGTCTGTTTAGAAAAACGATCCTTTTGTCGCCCTGAGTAACTTAAAGCATGCAATATAAATGTATTCTTTACGCGACAGTGTTCCCCTTTCCCTAATTTTAGTTGGAAGAGCAACAGCAATATCTTTCAGGTTGGACGTCGGTTTTGGGTTGTTATTTATCTTATCTTTTTCGCACTTATTTACGGATTCCCACAAGTCCCTTTTTAATTGACTCGTCTACTAATACTATTTTTATTGTTTTACATGTAAAATGATTTCCCATTAATCATCTTGTTGCTCACCTAATTGGGATAAAATTTGGAAATCGTTTGCAAAATCAATGAACCCAATTCTGTTTGGGAATTTTTTTTATTTTTTTCAACAACGGAGATCAATGGTACATCGACAAAGCCCAAAAACTGTAAAAAAGTCATCATATCGCATATTTCACAGAAATTATTTTCTCACATCCTGGTCGGGGCTAAAATCCTTTATCCATCAATGCAAGAAGTACTTTATGTAACAATTGAGTGAAAACACCCTACTTCACCCCGCCTTTTAATAGTGTTTTAATTCCCAAATTAATTTTTAAGTGAATAATCGTATTCTACGCTCCCGAAAATAAGAGACACCTGGATCGCATACACATTATGACCGAAAGCATCAGAAAAACACTTCAATTTGGTGCTATTTTTGACGCCATCTCGAATAACTCCACTTCCGGTTAGAATTTCGTGTTGGCAAACGGCATTTTCAAATTCGGCCTAGTCGAATTAGAAGGGATAACGGCTTTCACTCAATTGTTACATGAAATGCTTCTTGCATTTGGATTTTCGCAAAACCCGACTATCCCGTAGAATTATTATAATCTATACACATACTAAGTTACATCCTCGTTGTGGTAGATATTGCGGAACTTTCTTGAAGAAGCTCCCCAAACGACTTCCACCTACTAAAACCCTTCCCCTGTTAACCAAAAGTTCTCTCCCCAACCCCGAAAAACGCGAGCATTACATAAGGTTGGGTGGTGTTGGGTGGACATATGTTCGCACACTCATTGTTAGCCAAAGTGTTGTGCTCATTCCCCTCTGGCGTTATTTTCCCCATCTACTCTTATTTACTCTCGTGCCGTACACCAGGGTGAAGAAATTACTTATTCTGTTCCACTTCTCCTCCTCGCCGCCCATCAGCCTTACAATATTCAGCACCATTAAACCGACCCCCCACTGCTGCCTCAAGTTCTTCTCTCTCGTTGCTCCACCTTATGCACTGGAGGAAGGGATGCTCCTAAGGATGCTACTTGTCGTCTCTCATTGTAATAAGGTTGTACGTCCAAGAATTTCTGACACCCCAGTGTACTTCCCATTTCTCCCGCTTGCCGGGCCCTACTCAATTCTTTTCTCTGACCTTCATGATCCTCGCCGGTTCAATGCTAGCGATCACTAAAACGGGGTCCTTAGCTGAAATGCAATAGCTGCTACATGTTCCTATGCGGATCAGACGTAACAGCCAGGTTTCCTGGAAGCGTTCCAGCGCCCAGCCTACGTCGTTTATCGCATCCTGTTCTTTACTCGCCCCGAATGTAAGTTTTTCTCGGTTCATCTAATCCGTCCACCAGTAAACCCTTCTTCTCCCTTTGCCTCTCTTCAGGCTGTATCTCCACTATAATTTCCTGCAACCTTTCAGTGTCCATTCTGGGTGCATTCCAGCTTGCACTGCGTATTTCCTCCATAGGTGCCGGACTCAGGGGTTCATCCTTGAGGTCCTACAGTGCGTCATTTTGGTCACTTAATGTGTCCTGTTGTGGGACTTCTAACTCGTCCGAAACGAATGTGACGTCTATTATAGTGGTGTGCTTTCCCCTCGTGAACGTGACGTGGGATTAGTACCTTTGTTTATGGGGACCATTCCCAACGGCTCGGCCCAGTCCATAATCATCCATATCACTCCATAATCACACACTTTTAATCACAGGGATTCTGGTTTTAGATATGGATAGATTGTTGACAGGTTTAATTAAAGATCATTTTCAGCGGCCCGAAATTTCCCTTTTCAAAGAGGTACCTATTGCAATAATTTATTGCACAGCTGTTTAGGAAAATAGTGTGTAGGAGGTTGTTCTGCGTCTGATGTCGATACCATTTCATGTTACGTTGTGTAACATTGGTTTCTGAAACATTCGCCAAATCCTGCCAACAATATTTTTCTAATTTTAACGAAAGCGCTTATCAAAATCGGATGAAAAGCCTTACTTAACATTTATTTCTTCGGATGAAATTCCAGAAATGCGTTATTGCAGGCGAAAGTTAACGTTCCTTAAAATTAAATTAGCGACGGGTGTTAAGAGCGGTTCAGTTTAGTTTACTTGCGATCTATTTTTGACAGCCCACAAGGGGCCAGGGAGACGGGCAATTCGCCCAGAAGCTAAATCAACCTGAGGTTTTAGGCACTTGTTTATTCGCGACTGTGTCTAAATGTGAAACCTGTTGAGTGATCTTTTCAGTAATTAGGTGCAATTAATAATTAGTGTTAACGCGTATTTGAAGCGGTGAGTCTCAGTTGTCCGAAAGCAGTGTAGTTGTGCACCCCCTCACAATGGGGGGTAGGTGTCACGAATTTCTTCTAACTTTGAAACGAAAAAATCCAAATGCGTCCTGGGGATTTAGTCTTGTAGGGGGTGCGGATGTAAACACTCCTCTGATCGTAACGAAAGTAATTTCCGATTTATACGGGTAACGTGGTGGTTTAATGTGAACTTTTGTGCAGGTAGCTTTTGGATCACCATCGGATGGTGTTCTGCAGAGAGGCGACATCATAAGCAAAGTTGGAAATTATGATGCTAGGGATATTCGTCATGAAGATGCCCAAAATTTGTTTAGGAATGCCGGAGATAACATAAGGATTGTAGTTCAAAGGTAAGGGGAGGTGTTTTCCACATTTCCGATTATGTTTGGGGTGTTACAGGGACCATCAGGCCAGACCGAATACCAGTACTGGCTCATCCAGAAGTAGTTCGCGTAATTATGGCAGCCCCCTGTCGGTATCTCCACATTTATCACCAAGAGGAGGTGGTGCGTACCACGCCGGATCAGCTTTAATGCCGACATACGGCGCCCCTTTTGAAGAGATGCGCGAAGGGTATTTTGATGAAATACCGGACATTAGAGGTCAGCGTCGTAGAAACGATAACATAGACGTTCACGTTGTTAATCAGGTATGCTTATATTTGATTGATATATTTTTAATTCTCTCCAAGAATAGAATTAATCCTATATGCCAGATATTTTAATGCAATATGACATTTTAGCTCTACTTCTACAAAATATTCTAACCTACTGATATAATAGAACACGCATTTTTAGAAAGTGGAACAGTTAGGAAACAATGCCCGAATTCCTCCGCTCACAAGCTTCGTCTGGGTCACTTAACTCAAATTTGAAAATTGTGGTTCTCTATTGAATGTACTTAAAGTCTTTAAACATATGATAATCTTCAGCTGTTGTTGTCATGATTAGGCAAGGTTTGGATGTACTCCAGGAGATAGCAATTTGTTAGAGCAATAAACCGCAAAGATTGCAATTTAACACTTGGAAACATTAGTTTTCATTCATTTTACGTTTGTAACTTTCAGAACTAGATACTATGGTATAATTAGTGGGTATTTACCTCGGTATTTACGGAAAATGAATCAATGAATGAATAATTGAACGAGATTATATAAATACCGTGACTTTGCGAAAAGACCCTTTGATCTCAACGTGCATTTTTATTTTTTCCGGGAGCGGTATGTCCTGGGCGCGAATTGTCCTAGGAGCCAACGGTGTCCACCGAGACATAGGTAAGCTTCGAATCTGAAACTCCAAATTGAAATGAAACGTAGTCCTTTAATTGAAATGAATGATTCATAGACATTTGATCGGTTATTACACCATAGCATAAAGTAAATCGCGTTCGAAAAACGTCCGATGTTTCATTTCATATTTAATGCGCTGTTTACTCAACATGTATAAGAAATAGATTCCATTTTCTAAAAGTAGAGTACGATATCGAATTTATTTATAGTAAAATGCAATGCAAGAAACCACTCGGATTTATACTTGGAAGTTCTCGACTTTAACTGTCCGCTGGATTCAATTTAGGCGAAATTGAGATCTGTTTTAAATCAAACTTCAAAGGGTTAATTAATAATTACAATAAGTAATAAAGCGTAGGTGTAGGTATACACATTACATTTAAATTTCCTGGGTTTCTCAGTATCGTTTCAGAAACCCCGAGTTCGACTGAAATGCTGGAATCCTAGATTTGAATCATTTTTGAGGTTTCAAAGGCCAAAAACGAATACTTCCAGAAAAAAAAAAGGATTTGTGATGCAGATGCGTTACATCGTTTATTTTGTATTGAATCATTCCATTGGGGATCCGAATTTTAAAAGGATTTAAATGTTTGAAGGGTTTGGAAATTGAAGTTCAAGAAAAAACCGGAAATTTTCGCATCCATCTTTTATTTGCACAGTATATTTTAAAAAAAACATGATTTGAGAATTCCTCAGAACTGATGGAATGTTCAAATTTGTCCAAGAAAGAAATTAATAAACAATTTCCCCTACAAATCTTGCCATCGGAAAATTTGCTTGCGGAGTGTCCATCCTCAGAGAAACCTTATCCGCCGCCGGAAATTCCCCTTCTCTTCTGCCAAATATTCGTTCCTACAAATCTCCCCCTAGGAACGGAAAATTCGTCCTCGAAAAATTCGCACTAGAAATCTTTACCTTCTGAAGATTCGCGTTCAGGAAGGTTCGACCTTAACAGACTGACCTCAAGAAAACACGTCTCTTTTAATTTTTATAATGAGATACACAACAAAGCAATATAGTATAGTAGAAATATAGTAGAAAATAAATAATTGTTATTCTGTACGGCACTGGTCAAAATTTTACTGAAACAATTAATTTTTTGTAATGAAATAATTAATACCACGGCTGGCTCAGCAATGAATAAATTATATCAATGACTCTTACCTTGAGAAAGGTTGGTTCTTTATCTCCACTTAAAATCTGAAAATTAAAACCTGATACGGCACTCCAAATATAGCACAATATACGTTTTACACCTTGGACCTCAACGCTTTCGTGGTACAATTTATTTAAATGAAAGCACGCTAACCCGACAGTACTACGAAGCGAAATTGTTCGTTTACCTTTTAAAAGGGGACACTCAAGGTTCACCATTCACGGTTGAAAATTATATCAGCCGACCGGTCGACTCCACTAAGCAATCAAATTCCCCTTTTTGTTTAAATCCGTTACTTATTGTTAGCTTACTTGTAATGTCAATTTAAAAAGCACCCAGGCAACAATTTCGCCGAAATTGGTGACAGAAGTCTTCCGTTTGCGCGGCTAATGATTCTTGTTTATGAAGCGGATCTCCAAAATGGTACACGCAGCTCACTAGATTCGCCTCGAAAGTTTGGCCAAGAGTGCCTTTCTCCCATCCAATTTTTACTTATGTACCCGCCGAGCTCCGGTGTTGCAACGGGCCCACCGAAAGCCAAACGTTCACTCTGTTTTTCATACATGTGAAGGTATAGCAAAAACACCGTGTGTGATTCTCCGTCACGACGGTTTTTAAAATCGGCAACACTGTAGCGTTTTGTCTCTTATCTGTTGAACACTCGTTTCTTATTTTAACGTGCTTTATTTTCTCGCATATGACTATCTCCTACAGAGATTGAATATGGTCCTTCGAACAGAATTATTTAGAGATTGCTTTTACTCATTTTGGGGTGTAGGGTTACAGTATTCAATTGGCATGAGTGACGGTATGTCACCTTAACTACCCCAATTCTCTTACCGAGATTCAACAAGGAGAATATTTTGGCATTTGTCCCGGAGTCGAATATTTCATTAAAGTGAATTTATCTGCTGGTAGAAGGTAATTTTACAGGGTCAGCAACGAATTTTTCTTCTATGGGGAATAGTTGAATCACCTCTTGTCTATGAAGAGGTATCCCCACTTTTTTTCTGGCTCTCGACTCTGACCACGTTTTTCTCTGTTCGTCGTGACAGTTTTTTGGAAGTTGCATAAGCTACTGACGCACTAAATACGTCTACCGTTTCGTTGCTTTAAATAATTTACCACTAATGTCTATTCTGATTCAAAGGATGCAAGTGATTCCATTGGCGATGGTCAAGCGTTTCTCATTCAAAAGAAATCCAATTTTAATAATACCTATCGCTCTTATGAACAACGATGACACTTACCTAACAAATTACGTATTATTTTACCATAGCAATAACAAGTTTGCTTCATTCGTGCGTGGAGAAAACCGATGCGGAACGCGTGGTGGTTCTCATTGTTTGTTTGTTTATTTTTGACGGTCTGTTACTTTAAAAGAAGTTCCACAGAAATTGGTCTTAAAAAAATTAGAATAGATTCATACACACGGTGTTTTTTTTGGAAGCTCGTTTTTACGTTGATTGCAGTATTTAAGGAAACACCATAGTATAATAATAAGGTCTTTATTAGATGACGATCTAAAGGGCGAAGTTCACCTAGGGGCAACATCGCCACCAGGTGTTCTTCCACTTAACCCATAACATAACTTCAGTTTAAATGTTTACAATTTCGATGGACGGGTGACAAAGAGAGAACACACACACACACACACAAAGACAATACTGTGAAAAAAAAAAGTTAATTAATAAGTAACTTGAGAATGGGACACTTTACTCGTTCAAAAGAATGTGACGTAGTGCTGATTTAAACCTGGACACTGTAAGCTTTTTAATATTCGATGGAATGGCGCATTGTAGACAGTGGTAATGCTATATGAAAAAGGTTTTTTGAATATCTCTGAACTATGAGAAGGGATAGTAATGAGATCCTTTCGTCTGATATTTACACTATGAACGTCAGTTCGAAAGGTGATTTTATTATAAAGATACGGTGGTGTTTTAAAAAATATTATTTTGTGATACAAAATCGCCGCGTGAAGGAGTCGACTTTTTTCCATATCAAACCAGGATATTGATTTTAATTTATGCGAAACGCTTTGAAATTTACGTATGCCATAAATCAATCTTAAGCAAGAATTCTGAATTACCTGTAACCTTCTCTTATGCGAGTACGAGAGTCGAGGACCATATACAGCACTGCAATACGTAAAGTGAGATAATACAAGTGACCTACAGAGCAAAATTTTTGATGAAATTGATAATAAGGATCTAATTCCATATACATATGTACCGAAGACTTGAGTACATTTTTTAATATGAGTGTTGTAATTAAGTTTAACGTCAATAGTCAGACCGAGATTTCGGGCTTTGTCTACCAACTCCAGTCTTTCTCCATCAATCCTTATATCCAAAAGCGCACACACTTCCTCACGGGCAACAACATTATATTGAGCGCCAAATAACATCAATTTACATTTACTTAAGTTTATATTTAATGAATGCTGAGCTGCATAAGAAATGAAATTATTTAAATCTTCATTCATTTCTTTATTAGCCTTGGCGATATCGGATTTATCAAAACTGTAATACAACTGAGTATCGTCTGCACACAAATGATATTTGCAAAATTTTAGCTTTTTAATGATGTTTGCAGTGTAAATTGAAAAGAATATGGGACCTAAAATAGAACCTTGCGGTACTCCACACTGCAGATATGCCGTATCTGAACAATTCCCATCGACTGCAACTACTTGGCTTCTATCATTTAAATAATTAGATACAAGTCTAATGGAATGTTCGGCGAAGCCAATGGAATACAACATAGAAACAAACAAATCATGATTTAAGGTATCGAACGCTTTTGAAAAATCCAACAATATTAACACTGTAAATTTGTGACTGTCCACGGCTGACAAAATATCGTCGGTTACCTTAAGTAAAGCCGTCTCACAACTATATCCCGATCTAAAGCCTGATAGCATTTCTGGAAAAATATTATGCTGGGGCTCCTTTAAACATTTTCAAATAAATCTCCAAATGAAACGCGAAATTCTTAGTAAAATCTACATCTCCTTATCAGCACCAGAACAAGTGCGATATTTAAATTTTGCCTGATAATAAAACTTCTTATCGCAAAGACCAGATGTGTCCTACTTCTAACCTCTTATTTAAATTGAATAAATTATAAAAGCGATAAAATTTAATCAATTTACAACAAGGAAAAACAACAGTGAGATGCCAATTCAAATAAAACGAACCACGTCTATGCTCCCGTGCGAGCATAAAAAACACAATAGGCAAAATTAGAGAGGTTCTGACATCCCTAACATACAATCAACTTCTTATTTTACTACAACACCAAAATCTGTCGCCGTTGTCTAATCTATATTATGAACATGTCTCTTAAGATACGTTACAATGAAAATGACTAATTAGATAACATACTAAAAAAAATGAATTTTGAACAAAGCGCACAAGGCCTTGACAGCGTTATGACAAAAGGATCCGCTTTTGCTTCTTCATTTCTAATCTGATAAATCTATGCAATGTTTTTTTGTTGGTACCTAGTTATTTTGAAGAAATTCTTAATGACCCGCAAAAAATAAAATGAAAAAACAACATACTTCCTCAATAAAATTGCTTTAGCGAAAATTTTATGTCGGCTAGAAAATTCTGCCAAAATCTTACTTACATAAATATTTGTCAATGTCAAAAACAACTAAATTTGCTCCGAAAGTCTACGCCTACGATTTTTGATTAATATTTTATCATGACCTAGTTAACAGATGGAATTTTGTTACAGGATAAATACCATGTTATCCAGTGAAGTTACCTTATTATTTCAAAGGGTGTGAAAACTGGTCCCAAATCTTTATAGCGAATTTGTGGGTGACACTGTAATTGAACTTTTGTCTGTAAATCAAGATTTGGGGACAACTGTTTCGTCTTTTTCTAAATATTCCGCGTTATAAATAAATTTCTAGAAAACACATGTTGCTTGCAATCAATTTTGAATTTGTAAAATCGAATACTCGCCTAAGCTATGGAAAGTGGCGAAAATGTATTAAAAATATAATATTTAGTACCGACGTCACGGGTGGGGCATATTTTCAGTTATTCCATCAGTTAATCTTAGGTATTGGTAAAGTGTAGTGATTTTTCCAACCATGATCCTCACAAGAATACATTCAAACTCTTTTCATCCAGAAAATGAAGGAGCTATTATGTGGGTAAGAGATGCTACACAATCATTCCATTTTTAAAACAGTGTTCATTTTTCATTCTTGCCAAAATCTGGACAAGCGGAACGGGATGACATAATTTTAGAATAAAATCTTCCACTTCGTTCAAATTAAAAGGTATTTTTAGACACCTAACCTTCACACCTTTAAGATATTTCAGGGACGATTAACTTTCTTAGTCCATCTTTGAATTAGCTTTAAATTCGAGCAGTGCAATTTTAAATTGCGCAAAAACCTTAGACAGCCCATTTTAGAGCGCTAAGAATAGACGTTGCGAAATAGACACTTGCCAATTTATCACCAAATCATTTAGCATTTCACTTTCTTGAATAAGATCGGCCATTATAATTCATTCTGAAAATGAAACACTTTTTTTTGCCAAATTTGCTTTTTAAATAAAGCAATTGTTTCATGTGGTAGATTTTGTGCGAGTTGACCTTATCGGCACTTGGCGCGCTCCGACGAAGTTCCATCTAAAATTAGGCGTTTTCAATTAAAAACGTAATAAAGGAGTCATGCATATTTCGAAATGAAATCCTTTAATGCTTCCTGGCGATTTAGAAGGCCAGTGGGTATGTAGGCTTGGTAGCTGTCCAAATTGATAATTGCGTCAAAAGGGGCCTAGTTCGTTCGTTATGAAACCGATAGATTTGGCTCAACACTAAGGTTAAGCTACGTCATTTTCAATCACGTATTCCAAATGGAAGAGTTCTCAAGTTCATTGGCAAAATGAAAGAGTTCCATCCGTTATTTTTTCTCAGTGGGAGTAAAGAGCAACGATCTCAATTTTAGAATTACATTGCGGAAGCCTGTACTATTTCGATCATCCCACGCAACTGAAACGTTTTTGAAAAGTGATCTTGTTGAGATAAGCAATCCACATACCAAACATTAAGCCATAGTTAATTTTTCCGGACTCATGACCAACGATGATTTAAATTGTAACTACGTGAAACTGATGTATTTTCTCTGACGCCCTGGGAAAAGAAGATCTTGTTTCAACCAGAAACCGTATAGAAGACACAAGACTAAATTATGCTAGCAGGGATCAGAGAGACCCACTTTGTGTTAAATTTCAACTGAATATATGCAAAATACTTTGAACCAGGCGAAGACTTGTTTCATCCCCTTAGTAATGTAATTCATGCTCTTATGTGTGAACTAGTACTCATTGTCTTATTATCTGTTGTGGTAGCCATATCGTACAACCCCCCTAGTACTACCGGGGGCAAAAGTGAAACCTGATCAAACCATCACTGAGTGTTACCTTCGTCATCATCCAAACCCAAACGTCAGAGCACGTCCTCACCACCTAGACGCAGACTATTATTATAAACAAAAGGTATTTGCAACTTCAGTTTAATTATTTGCTTTTACTGCCTTAGTTTATCTTGTTCACTTGCGCGTAGAACAATTGAGCTTGGGCTAGCTTATCCATATACTGGGTGTAATGATGCTCTGATTATTTGCTTTTGTTACTTTAGTTTATGTTCTTCACTTTCGCTTCCGCTTTTTATTCAGTACATAATAATTGCGCGAATCTCTCTCATCTCTATGATTTACCTACATTAGGTTGCCGATTCTGTACTACAAAGAATTTCTACCGATGATCCTTCAAAGCAGGTTAATGTTTTTTTGTTTGAGGATCTCTTTATAACGCATTTAACACGTTAACAAAGATTGTGTGAATCAAAGATTGTGCTTCTTTTTCATTTGTTAAAGTACTAATAGACATTAACATCGATCACCGAAGCTACTGGAACTGAAAACTATGGTTCCGGAAGAAATGCTCGCAAATAATTTTTAAAAAATGTTTATGTAAGCATTAGGGATGGACATGATTCCAACTATATTATTCATTATACCATTTTGTCAGCACTTTTGTAATTTTTCATGTTCTCTGTTCTTCGATGTCGCTTAAAGGCTTTTCGTGTTCCTCGTCAGTCGTCATTATAGCATCCTCCTCTTCGTTTAAAGCTTCTTGAAATTATTCATTTCATCTTTCCTTTATTTGTGCATTATAATGTTTGTCTGATCCCCAATATCCTTTTCTTTTAGTTCTCACTTCTTTATAACATTTTTTTACTTCATTTCTTTCATAGGAATGGAAAATTTTGTTTTAACTTCTGCTCCGTTTTTAGTTAAAATGGCTTATAAATTATAGCGATATTCTTTTCGTTGCTCCTTGTCTTGATTATCCATTTTTTCCATATCTTCTTGCGAAATGTAGTATTTATGCATTCCATTCATCTTCTTTAAATTAAAGTTCTTTTTTATTAAATAGAGCTGGTCCTTTTTTTAATAACGATCAAACACAACTTGTGCACGCAATTTACGCTGAGTATTACGGAACTACAATTCACTTTTCTATAACGCTCCAGAATGACACTTGGGCTTCCTCTCACGTAATTTTTTCCACTTGGGCAAATGGTCATTTTCCAAAAAAACCAACTGGCTAAAATGGACTACAAGATCGCTTTGAATCTACATACTTAAAACTGTCTTTCCTAAGCTCGGTTATCCGAACGCTCTGGACCTTTCTTTGACCAGGTCGGCCAAAAAAATCTAATCTTCCACTCTCTATCTAGCTCCATTGCCAAAGCGAGAATGCCTAATTTTGTGCAAAACTAATCCCCTCTCTATAGTCATTTTTTTAACACCTACTTCATGATGGAAACTTGAACTCACTATGACCACTATTTATTTGGTGGAATGTTCTTGATACCTTGACTCCTTTTAAACTTACAAATATTTCTTCCGCAAACATCAAAGGAAAAAAATCACAAAAAATTTTTACTCATTACAGCATCGTTGTGACAAGGCCTCTTAGCATTTTGAATTAATGTGTTTTAATTAATGTGTTAATCTAATTAACTGTTTCAGATTAGTACAGCTTTCATACTAAATTAGTTACAAGAACTTTGTTTTGCAACGTTTGGAGGTTTGAACTTAACTATCAGGTTTAAAAAGTGGCAAATCACTACTTATTTTCATACGACAGGATTTTCATATGATAGGATTACTTCAAAGTTGACTCAACGAACCCCAATGATGCAAATTCATTTGGGAATCATTCGTGTGGAATCGAAATTTTGTGACAGCGATCCTGTTGTGCCTGATGTTTAATGCATATTTCTGCAGTATAATCAGTACAGGGTGTCCCAGATTCAGTTAGAATTGCACCGATTATTAAAGATGAAAATTAAAATTCCAACATTCTAACATCTATACTTGAAAATGGTATGAAATTGAAATTCAAGACTATTGATAATCAATAGCAACTTTCTTTTATTTAAATAGACGTGGTATTAGCGTTTTGCATGACCAAGAAGTTTTTTTGACGATATGGGGTTACACACGAGTGAAGAAGGAATATCAGTAAAATCAACTATTAAATTATTTAGTAGGTTTAATTTTCTAATTAATTGCTCTGCTCTTCGCCTTCTTCTATTTATAAATTATCTTTCCATCTTTAAGCGGAAAAGCAATCATCCATATATCGATAATTATTGATAATTGAAGTCTATCCACATTATCGGTAGACATCGATAGATCGATCATTTTTCCCCCTAATCGTGATGTATTATTCTTTCTGCCACAGGTGGCCATTTTCATAATACGAAAAATTATCCATTTATCGATAACATAGAAAATCGATAATTGACAATATCGATAAGCGTCAATATTGATAATCGATATTGACAATATCGACCGATAATATCGGTATAACGATAATTTTTTTTATAATTGACTAGATTTTCCCCCGCGACTCCCTACACTCGCTATTGCCTGATATATGATAACAGCAGCCCAGAGTACAAAATGTAAATGTAAACACATCGGAACAGTACGACGCAAGTGACTTGGCGCATGTATGGATCGATACACGAAATAATAGAGTGCGATATCAACGAAAAAAGAAAGTTTTTAAACAATCTTATATTGCGAACGAATCCAATTGTTCTAAACCATCTGGAAACACACAGAGACACATAAAAAATGTCAGCAAAATCCGTCCAGCCGGAGGAGCTCAGGTACAAACACACGTACAGAAAAATTTTATATATAAAAAAAAAAGATAATCGATATTGAATTTTTATTACTGCTGCAATCCTAATCGATCTGGGCCACTCTGCACCATTTTTGACTTTACCTCGGAAATGGCAACTGAAACAAATGATCTCAAAAATCTAGTGAAATGAAATGAGTTGATTTGCCACTTTCGACCACCCCAACTGCTTAACCAACGCTTTTCTCTTCCCTTAGGTGGTTCACAAGCAATTTAATTCTCCGATTGGTCTCTACAGTGATCCGAACATAGCAGACACCCTTCAAAGACAAACCGGCGCTAACGTGTAAGTAAATAAGCATCCGTTTTACCAAAAACCTCACATCTTCTTGCAGTTCTCGCCGTAACGTGAAATACGATCCATCGAAAAGCGAAACCTACAAAGCGCTCCAAGAGCAAAGCTACTCCGATCGCGTACACGAAGTGCCAGTCCCTCCACAAACCAGAATTTATACTCCAATACCGGGCAAGGTAAAAACCCACAATTTTTAATCTAATTCCGTTTCCTTACGCTTCCCGCACTTTGAAGAAACACCATAACGCTACGCACCATCAACCTTACCAGAACAATACGAACTCATTGGCAAGTCCCGATGACGACGACATCCAACAGAGCCACTCGTTCAAAAGACTAATGTGGAGCGTCCTGCCCGAAACGGATTACTAAACCCATTTAGCCGAAAATGTGATGTTAACATTTTTGTTTTAAGAAACAATTTAGAAATTCGTCTAACAACACATTTTTGAATTTTGTAAATGCAAAAAAAACACCCTTGCAAACACGTAGAGCAAATGATGCAATTTCTTATATCTAAGTTGTTGTTTTGCTTAGTTATATAATCATTCGCTTAATATTAACATAAAATTGTATTTTTTTCATTAACATTATCGATGTTTTATTTTTGAGAGTTTATTTTTATTTATGAAATATTATTATACATACAAAAAGGTACGAGTGAAATCTAGTCAAAACTCTGGGCATGGTCAGTGCCGCTTGTTATTAGACTGTAAGTAATTTTCTAAAAACTATCCCATGTAATTATATTATACTTTAAAAACAAGGAGTGTTGTATAAGATATCTATCAGCCTTAAATAAAAATGTATTTATTTTCATTGGATTGATTGTAGAACAAAGATCCGCAGGTATTAGACAAGATTCGCTGTCATTTTCTTGATGCAAAAATTCTGCCGCAATAGCTTAAGCGTTATTACTAGCTGTGTCAAATGGCAGTTTTTCATTTTTTTTTGCCTTTATTTTTGAGTGGGCGGGGTTTTAGCCAAGGCTGCTCTATCCACTATAGATTTACAAATACCCATGCCCGAACCCGGATTCGAACCAGGAACCCTTAGCACCACAGTCCCGCTTTAACTGAACTTTCCATTATGATCCGCTTTTGACACCTCTACAACTTCCTAATACAGCAGAAGAGTTTTTCTAGATGGCCAATGATGTACAGACACGTGGTATATCAAAAGTGATTAATTTTTTATTGGGAAATACCTTTTCAGGATTGTATTGCATTGCGTTGGTGGTCAAAACTTTAAGAGACAATATCTCGAACACCGTTTGTCGGAGTACGTCACAAAGGCAAGATGCAGCGGCGCCGGAAGGGTAAGGCGAGTAAGGCATCGAACTTAGGCCTCGCGCTTGATAGGCCTCGCACCGGTGTCTGAAATACCATTGAGAAGATGTAATGACATCCATAAATACCAGTAATAATTTAATAAAGTTTCACGACTGCCAGAAAATGTTTTTGTGTACATTGCAATTTGCAAGGTGAATGTTCTTTGCATTCGCTTAACACTTTCTGTTACAGCCACAGCGGAAGTTTGAATGACCCTTAGCATATCATAATTCATTGAATGAAAGAAAATTGCTGAAACGCCAGAAATTGCACCATTTAGTTCCTCTTTTTGTTTTCACATTCCCACTCAGTCGTCAGCTATATCAAGTTTCCTATATAATGTGGTCTTTATTTAAACAAATATTTTATGCCAATTTATATCATATTCGCATGGGGCGAGATTCAGCTCAAGTTAAACGCGCGTGCTGTAAAGAGATAAAGATATTTTTATACCTTACTACCAGTGTATTATAAATAATGATCTTTGCTACCAGTAGACTAGTACGTACCTACCTACAAAGATTATACATTTGTGATTGTGATTATTTAATTAATATTGTTTTCAATTTTCCATTCGACGGATTTTACTTCATTTATTGACCAATTTCCCTACATTAATGTAAGTACTTTTAACTTTACCTACTTGTTTGTAGGTACCTAATTTGTAATAAGCGCTTAGTAACGTTCTTACTATCCTATTTTTATTACCTAATAGACACCCTCTTACATGGCAACGTGAAGTTGTGATGATATGAATGACTAATACTAATAACTAACAACACTATTATCTATTATATAACTTTTATAATTATAATAATAATGTTTATTTGTGCTCATTGTGCAGCTATGGCTTTACACTAGTCAATAGGTATAGAAAAACGGGCATCTTATGAGTTATGACACATACGCATACCTAACATTATGCATAATTTCAGTTTACATCCACAAATTTACCTTTATGTTATCACATCTGTGTTTACCATATTTTCCCGAGAACTACCCTACCTAGCATAGGCCTCTTCGGCGCATTTTGCCTTAGGCCTCCTAAAGCCTAGCGGCGGCGCTG
>NW_022170596.1:24804341-24805085 GCF_008802855.1 Photinus pyralis | reverse complement strand
AGGGTTTCATCCCTTCGCCTCCCCACTCCACTTCGAAATTTAAAATAGCACCTCCTAACTTGTGATCCATCATTTGAAAGGGCATATTTCTCTACTCAACCATAATAAAATCGGTCGATTGATTTTTACACAGGAGATGAAAGGTATGAAATAAATTTTAAATTTCGAAATGGATCGCATCAGGTCGCACAATGTATTATTATATATTTTCAAAACAAAATGGTCCATCGTTCGTAATAATTAATTTTTGTCCAATGATATTATTGGTAAACACGTTTATGCAATTCACTTTACCATTCTCATATATTTGTGTAAAATGTATCTAGTACTCAATGTTAGTAATGAACTATGAAAGGTCAAATTAACGCAGCCGATTTAAAAAAGCGTGACAAATGGACAAAATATAAAATTTATAGGTACCTATATCATGCTATTATATAAGTAACTATAATTAATTATTAAATTGAAATTTTTTTTACCTTGCGTTTATTTATAGCTTTGCGTGCTGGATATATGGTGCATCAAAGAGTTTAAATTTACAGTTTAAAATAATGCCTACTATAATTAAATTTTCATCACTACTTTACTTATTATTAATTTTTTACATTAAATGTACAGAGTACGCCACCTTTTTATGTGTGTTCTATTCATTAGGTACTATTTTGCTGTTATACGAGGGTGTGTCTCAACATTTCAATTGTATATTATTATGCAGAGTCGAAACGTGCCTTTTCAATGGATGCC
>NW_022170596.1:24794916-24804241 GCF_008802855.1 Photinus pyralis | reverse complement strand
TTACAACTCTAAATTCATGTGTAAAGAATAATTTTGGGTACATTTTGCTCTAAAACTTTTGACCTAGACCACAGAGAAGAGTTATATTGAATTGTTACACTTCTAAGAGTCATAGGGAATAATCTAGCGAAAGTCCGAACTCGATACATGACCTAGGGAATGAAATATGTTGATTTCTATTATATTGAGCGCGCAGTTTTTCCTGTTCCCGATTCACTCGAAGTCCTATAACTTTTGTTCCTGTTGAACCAGCTCCCTGGAAATCTATAGCGTCCTTCCTTAATGTCCAAAGTACCCGTACACCAATCACCATCGCGCACTTTTAAAAAGAGTTATAGCGCACACGGACGGACGACAAGACAAACTACTAACTAAGTAAAGGATCTGATTATGCTCTTTCGTAGGCCGGGTGGTTTATTACTCCTAGGTCTGAGACATACTATAAATAAATTTGAATGTTGTACGAAATGTAGCAAAAAAATTGCAAACATTCTGACGGAAAGACCAACCTTAATTACATACCTATACCTATGTGCAAATTACGCACATTAATTCTGAAGAACAAAAATACTGTTTACTTTTAATAAAAACTTGTTAATTTGAGGGTTCAAAATTGTGCTAACCAACAATCAATTTCGAATAATTTCAATGCTACTTTGTTTTGAGGTACAACAATTTTATCATTACACGGAATTGTCTCACATTTGTGTCCCATGTAATAATTGCCTTGGACGCAAATGAAGCGAGCGAAAGGTTTCCGACACATAATCACAGTTAAAAGATAAGAAAATTTCCTTGCATTTTTAGCACCTCCCATAAATGCATTTGTCTCACAAGTTTCTCTGTCTATATAAAAGTTCGGTAATTTGCCGTAATGTGACGCTAAGATACAGACGTAAATATTTGCAAAACAGTGCCTCCGTTCTCCCCATAAAATTACAAAAACGGACTGTTTTTTTAATGATCTTTTTGTATATACTAATAAATAAAGAGCTAATGTATGCCTCTCTAATAGTAAAATTTTCATTTTTTGCTTTTTTAAGAAGAAATTGATCATTAAAAATCACTAAAATGTCGCAACTTTAACGCCGTATATTTTGTTTTTTTCGCTTGTTTTTAAAAAAATGGCATTAGAGAAGCACGGCGGCATTCTTGCTGAATCGATATCAATCAACACATCAGTAAAATACCTTTGTCATACCTTAAATTTATAGGGACAACGTAGAGATGTTTAGGCAGTTAATATACGGAGTCCTGATGCCTCTTAAGGAAAAGTCGCGGATACTGTCGATACGGTATACTTACTAGTGTGAAATTGTTGTGTTAGTTCCTACGAGTAAAAAATACGTTACTCATCTCTCGTGATAGTGGTACAAGCATATTACGACGCTTATTATTCAGAAAGTTTACGTTTGCGACACGAGCGAGCTAGCGAGCGAGTGGAGCTAATGATCCCGGGTGAATAAGGGTTATATGTGTTGTGACGTTATTTTCTTTACCGTATAATCTTTGCTTTGGCTTACATTTGAATTACTATGTGGAATCCCTCTCGAATAACATTATGCGAACTCTTACCTTTATATAGCAATCCTTACGCCATCTAGGTGTTCACATTATAACCCGATCCTTTATTTGCGATATAGTTTTCTTTTAAAAAAGCTTTTGTCTAGTATTCTGTTGATTGGCGCGGTTATTCTTCTCCCACTCACTGTCGACGCGCGCAGTCCTTGTTGAAGAACTCGATTCGATCTTGACTTGTATTTGAGCTACACGCCATTACACTTACTTGACATATTCGTCTACCTTTATTGGGATTAATTAGTGGTGTTGTACTAAGATTAGTGAAGTTTTCTCTTATCATCTTACTTCCAATTTCGCTGATGACGCATTGCTGCGGATTTATCTTACAAGTTTAAGGCCGTTTTGCGGTATGTTATCTATGACGCATTATCTTTTTATTTTAAATAATCTATTCTAGGCTACTTTCGTACTCCCTGAGTTTTCTTACTTATTATTTTGGTTTTACCAATTGCTTCCTGATTGTACATTTATATTTTGACGTGGAAACGCGAATACCCGATTTTCCATATGGTGCAATAGAATTCCATTGAAGTTTCGACGCCATTACAATCAAAAACGCTCTACATATTTCTACCTTACCGGCTGAAGAATTGACTGAAGAATCACCGCCATTTCATGTGAAACCGATATTTGAACTGCTGACCCAATTTTACGAAGTTCGTTGACCTACGATCCATTCTTCCGAAACGCAAGTACTTAATTAACGAGACGTGTGGAGTTAGTACTGTGTAAATTTTTAATTAACGTTATGTATTTTTCGTACTTCCGGGACTAAAGTAAGAACTTCACTCCTTTATGACAAGTACTGAAGTGTCACTTTTTGTCCCGCCGGGATTAAATTTAGACGAAAATCCCGGAAGGATGAAATTACTAACAAGGCAATTTCAGTAGGTTGTTCCACATTTTGTATGCGCGCACTACTTCTTAAACGCATCGTACTGCTGCTCATATAGTTTTTTTGGATTTCGGTGGTATCAATTCTATACCTAGTTTGGCTGCTTTTTATCAATATCAAATACACCTTTGTCACCCACCACCAAAATTATGACACTAGCAATGACAGTTTCCAAATTATTTTTGTTACCATAGCATAGGGATTGTCATACCAACGCAACGTTCCTATGGTAACTTGTTAAGCAGCGATTTTTTGAAAGAACCCGTTCTCTAACTCCATACATATTAAGTGTTTCGGTTTCGGAAGTACGAAAAATATCGTATATACCTTGCGACTGAAGTAGTGGTCTTAATCCCTCAGGTAAATTATGGCCCTCCCTTCGGTCGGGCCATAAACTTTACCTTCGGGATTAAAAGTACTACTTCAGTCCCGCGGTATATAATATACTATTATTTTGAAGAACTTGCTCGTGTAATTTCTTTTGAATTGATAAAATTGCTTTGTCATTGAAGATAGATTCAGTTATTTTATTTGTACATTTTATAGTATTTTTCTCTTAAAACCTCATGTCACTTTTTTTATATCTCATACCGATTGTGAAAACCAACCCTTAGTCGAACCAAATTTTGTTTTGTTGTAAAGTCATTTGAATTTTTGATTCTTTTTAGTATTGATTGCAATTCTACGTACAAGAATAACCATTCGTGTCTTACGTTAACCATTGCTTATGCGATATATTGTGCAACGCGAATCACTGCCCTTCTTATATTTTTTGTTTTTGTGTCTGACTGTTTCAGATTTGCAGTTTCGCGTCCTCTGAGCTCGGAAGGTTGCGACCGGAGTTCAAGGTAAATTTAGTTATTTTCGTCGTTTTTCCCTTTTAACGTTTGATTACATTTTGGTTGTTGGTACTAACGAGTTGTGATTATTACTTTGTTTGAAAGTCACCTAATGATTATAGCTCCGTTGTTTCTGCGGAAGCCTTTTGGATAAATATTTTCCCAGGCTACGTGTTGGCTTCTCATTTGTTTTATTAGAGATTATGTTAAATTCCCAGTTTGATATACTAGATCGATATATTACAGTGTCAGATTTGTGATATTTTGAGATCTTTGTTATTAAACTACCCGCATTTATACATCAAATACTGTTTGTTTTCCCCATAATTGTGTATTCCTTTGAGTTTAGTAAGACGAGAACAAGGATCTCTTGGTCTGCCTTGTTCATCCCTTTAGTATTCCTCTCTCTCTAAATTTATCAAAGACTAAGTGGCGCCTATCCGGATTACTTTTACTGTTTCCTTCCCTTTTTGGCTTATTTGTGTGTGTATAGAAGAACCCCATTTTCACCCCGACCCACCTCTACTTTGCCTGAGCTTACCGTGTGCTTATCTAAGGTAATTTTGTCACGTTGGCCCAAAGTGAACGTAACAGTGTTTTACATATGGCGTTATACAGTTATCATTTCCAATGTCTCCGATGGTTGCATGGATTGCGAAATTTGTGAATGTTTGATAAATTAAATCTCGGTGTAAATTGGAAAAAATAGGGATGAATTTAAATAGAACACAGTCCACACTAGCTATAAGGATATCGGGATGGTGTAGTTTCTAGGTATTAATTTAGATTAATTAAGTAATTATAAATGTTATACTGATCGTCTTTTATAGTACGATTTATTTATACTATTTTCGTATATTTGCCACTGGATGCACCTTTGAACTATTTATATTTGGTTCCGTACATAACACAGCAATTTGCATTATTTGCACTGTGCACATCGTACAGTTTTCCATAAGTGCTGCCTTCTGAGTCTATTAAACCACCATAGTACAGCGGCACAGTGCTAGCATCGTGCATTTCGCGAAGAAAGCTTGAAAATCGGTAATACTGAGGATCCTTCGATAATTCGTTGTATCGGTTTATTTATCATTATTTCACTAAGCTCAGGATCGTTTCATTGGTTAGCAATGCGCGATAAACCTTTGCTTCTATTGGCTATTTCTTAGTGATTTTTGATAGTGAACTAATGATAATGATTCTATGAACCCATCATAAGTCACACGTTGTGGCGTGTATGATACGTCAATAAAAAAAACGACTTTCTTCTAACAAAACAGCAAAAATGTTCATTGAGTTAAATGAAAAATATAAATATACGCGTGATGGCGAAACACTTATTGCTTGGGTATTTTATGTAATACACCAAAATATATAATTTAACAAGTATCTTCGTTTCACCCACACCCACAAAATCCAAATACGGTTTATGGAATATTAAAAAAACATAAATGACAGATAATTTTACAAAAATATTTGTAAATTACGTAAAAAACAAAAATTACTGGTAATTTGACTGTAAAATAAGTTTCATAAATTACATAAAATACCATAAAAAACATAAACAGTTGGTAATTTTACACGTAATATATTATGCACAAAAAGTGTAAGTTCACATCACTATCTAGAATCGATCCCCATGGTCTGGGGTATATCTGTACAAAATTTCATGCTTTCTTCACGAAATGCTCGCGAAATGCTTCTGGCAATTTTTTTACTTACATTTTATACTATCCGATCAAAAATGAGTGCTGTCCTTTGGAATCTATGTTTACATGGTAAATCGTATTTTACTTGAACTTCGAAAGGCAACTCGACCGACACTGATTTTAGATCGCCCTGTAATTACAACCGGTGATTTTTTTGTAGTAATTTAAAGTCTCTAGAAAAATGGCATGCGCTGTTTCATTCAAAGCAGTTGCAATTAGTTGCACAGATTTTCTCTCGCTAGATTGTTCTCATGCCTCAGTGACAGAGAAGGTCCTTATAGTTATGAAAATCAGTCAATTCTATTTCCCTCGTTTTTTGAAAATGGACAAAACACGTCTTAACATTAAAAGTTATTTTGCCTAATTGGTTTTTAAATCAAGTTCGGATTGGAAGCGGAGGGCTTTCATCGGCAGCTCGCTTCATTTTTCACAAATGAGAAACAAAAGAGCACTAATGATTAATTAAATTTATAAATTTAGAGAGGGCGCGACCTCCGAGAGGGAGTAGTCCCTTATAATTACTCTTGTCGTCATACTCGTGGAACAAATAAGTGATGACCTGATGACAAATGAGATAGTTCATATAGAAGGTACGCACAAAAGGGCCATTATTTTATATATATAAATAATTGAATAGACTTCGAAAAGTTTGCTAATGTATCTCAGGAAGAGATCTGAGTGACATGAAACGAGAAAGCTCCCGAACAAATTTTATGATTACTCTTTCAAGTACTTACTTTAACGATTCCTCTTATCATTCCAATTTATTTCAGTGGCCCGCAATGATTTTTTTTCAATTTGCTTGCACTTAGAATTAGCACAGAAATTTGGACAATACTCAATTAAAAAGTAAGTGCAAAGCAAAGCTTGGAACATTTCCAAGTGCGACACAGCAGGCAAAAAAATAATGAAAAAAAACGCTTGAAACCGTAAAGCACGATTTAATAATGCAACTGCCTATATTACTCATTACGAAAAAAAGGAAAAAATTGTATACGATTCTACAACATAAATCATTACATTAGAGCATCCAAGCAACAAAGTTTGAAAGGACACACGTGTTTATGGTAGTTCGTGTTCCAATATATGATTGCAGAATTAAGAAGTGCGTTCTGGTCTCGTGTAACACGAAATCAAAAACTCATACACGCAATCACATACATAACAATTTGTGGGTCTACTATTAACTGATGTGATTTTAACATACAACAAATTTCAAGCTATTAAAAAAGGCGAATCCTCGCAATTCATTTAATTTGTCAAAGCAATGAGGGAAAAGAGTTTTTAAATGTTAACATTTTGAAGCAAATGCTTTTGTATCTTTATGTTCGTTGTAGTTTATACTTTGTTTTCATGCGGTGTGATTCTTTAGTTTTATAGTTATGTATTGCACTGGTCACGTTCCAAAAAATTAATTTCTTTTTTCTTTTTACAGGTGGGTAAAATTTAAATGTGACAGTGTAACTTAAAAGTTAAATTTAAGTAACAGTATATGTATTAAGTACGCAAGGTTAATTTAGCATGAGGTTTGCAAATTAATCGTAGGGCGAAAATGTGACTCAGTAAGTGGACGATTTGCGGGAAAGATAAAACTAGCATTCGCTATCTGAGAGAGGGAACGAAACATTAAATACGTGCAATTTATACGTAAGAATTAGGGTGACAAATTAGCTATATTAAATGCGGGTTGATCCCATAGTTAAGGGCTAAGTGAATTAAATTAAATTCAAATTAAAGTCAAACTTATTCGCCGATAAATGAAAAAGCTTTAATGAATTTAATTTAAAAAACCTACTTCGATTTCATCGTCGACATCAAAACCACCCATCCTTGGTAAATGGACATTTGAATAATCCAGCGCTTGTTTTTACCCGCCTCGGAATTATTAACCAGGTTGCGTTGTTTTTGCGGGACCACTTTAATTTGTCTTTTTGTAGAAATTTGACCAGACAGATTAGGGAAAATAGTATAGATAGCCCAGCTGCCAAAACTACATTGGTAGAATTTTTAATGACGTGGTTAAAATTTTAGTCGTCAATTGTCTAAAACAGAACTACTGAAGATTACTGAAAGCTAACCTTAACTATTGACGTTGTGTCTATTGTTAACAAACTTCCAAAAAGTGTAACGGTCAGTGGAACAAGCTTTTACCTTGTTGTTATCGTGTAGTAATTATTAATTGTATTTTTTTTTCAATTTTCACCAAAAGTTCTAATATTGTATTTATTTCAATTATCTGTTAAATATGTATTGTTCAGATGTGAAATTTATACCTTGAAATTTTCATTGTGCTTCCGCTTGTTATAATTCATCAACTTTATAATTTTCACACCACTGTTAACTAACTTCAAAAATTCAAATTAATCGGAGCACATGTGAATTGTGACGGCTTTTACATTATTATCGTTATGTTTCTGCGAATACCCTTTCAAGTTTCGCAATGTTTTTAAAATAGTCACACTTTAACAAGTTTAGCGGAAAGTGTTATTTAACTAATTAACAATTATGAACCTCTCAAGGTGGTAAGCGACAAAACCGTCGTTGCGCCATGAATAAGTAATAAACCAAAGTTTCGGAATATGTAAATTAAAATCCATCACGAAGTGTATAATTTGAAAGCATACCTACCTCACTGAATCTAAACATTAATACTTCAGCACTTTCTATTTAGGGATAAAATAGTTTCCTGTTAAATTAATCTTGTCGGTATTAATACAAAACAAATTTCTTGGCATTACCAACAGAATGTTTATGCTTGGAGTAGTATTAATACCACTACAGATTTAAAACCCGACGTAGTTATTTGAATAAACCGAAATGGACAAGAAAAAACTGACCTATGAACTTACTATACCCTTACAGAAATCATTTAGCTATCAACACTTCAGCTGCACGAATTTGGATAAAACAAGCTTCTAAATGTTTTGATAGTTTTGATTTGTTTATTAGCCAGTTATGCCTTCTCATGTAATTTTGGGCCGCTATGAATTACACGTTTTATTGGAAACCAGTCATAATTACGCATTACCTTTGAATATAAAGAAGTTGGACGACGGAATATTTGCCTGAATTCCAGTGAATACGGGATCGTTTTCACCACATAACAACACGGGACTATTATAGAGTAATAATTTTTCTATCTTATGCAAAGCGACACTTAAATTTTCGCGATAAGGGGAAAAATTGCACAGACGAAGCGAGCGAAACATTTTCTAGGCTAACCGATAAAACAAATACCTACTGTCATCCTTAACCGGCGCTTTATAATACATAGGTACCTATTATATACAAATATTAAGTTTAGGAACCAACTTTTTCTCCATAAAATCTTTAGTAAGTAAATACTTAGAGCAATACAATATTACATAATTTTGCTCCATTTTCCTCATATAACAGTGTTAAACTGTACATCATAATTTAATGAGTTCTTGAATGATACCTCCCTCTTTAAAATCAAAATGGATTTGCTTAACCGTATTTTGTTCGATCAATTTGAGTGTTGCATGTGTTGATATGAAGCGTAATATTGTCACTTTGTACAAATTCCACTGTTTGTATAGTAGGTACTTAACGTTTCGTTGGAAGGATTTGCACGAAGTTGGGTATTTAACTTTAACTTAACTTTACATTACATATTTATTTTTCTCCCCAGTAATAGCTATAAAGTGGTACAAGATAAACAATGTTGTGTAAAGCGCAGTTTATAAACATTAAACATGCGCTACTACTCTCTAAGCAACGATTTTATCTCCCCAAAAAATATATTCAAACATATAAAATCGCAGAATTGCGATGGCAGAACCATACATTTAAAACCGATCCATTATACTTATAATAAACTAGGCATGCCATAATTAATATACTAAGCAATAGAAAAGATTTGTACACTGTGGCGGAGAACAAATTCGGTGACGGAAGGTTATAATTATTGTAGCGAATTATATTTCGACATCCAATCCAAAGACATTATACAGAATACCATGTAGTTCGTCTCCTCGAACTCCAATCCCGAGTGTAGCATATTGTCGTCGCCACTGGCATCCCTTCCTATTTACCACGCGGTGCACTGGAAGCTACTTACTTCATTTATCGTTTTTTCGGGCTCCAAATTAGTTGGCAGCGGTTTTTGTTCACCCTTTGTTGTTTTTGCTAGGCTTTTTCTACAGTTTAGGTGCGACACTTTTATAGTAAGTAAACATGTTAATAGCTTTAATTTTTAGAAATGGGTAAATTTTCTAAACGAAAGCGTTCCAGAAGTAGAGGTTATGAGGTAGCTTCTAAGAGCGATTTGCGTAAGCGCT
>NW_022170596.1:24793904-24794816 GCF_008802855.1 Photinus pyralis | reverse complement strand
AAATAGGATCTTGCCACCCTGCTCTTTTGGTGTTTTTATTTAAATGTGATCATTGTCCTCCGCTCTTGTGATTTTTTGAATTTGGTTTCTTTACAAAATGCGAATGAGAAATGGAATTTTTGTTCCTTACTCTTTTTTATTTTATTTTTGAAGCATTTTCACTCTTGAAAAATTAAAAAAAAAGTTTTTAAGTTGAAAGAAATTTTTTTTAAGTTCAAGGAAGATTTGGTACATCCCACTTCTGATGTAAATGAGAAATGGGATCATTGTCCCCTGCTTTTTTGGATTTTTTTAAATGGGGTCCCCTGATTTTTGAATTTAAAAAAAATGGAAAAATGTGTTTTTTAAATGGCATTGCTCTTGCTTTTTCAGTTTTTTTGAAATAGGATCTTGCCACCCTGCTCTTTTGGTGTTTTTATTTAAATGTGATCATTGTCCTCCGCTCTTGTGGTTTTTTTCATTTGTTTTTTTTTTACAAAATGCGAATGAGAAATGGAATTTTGGTTCCTTACTACTTTTTATTTTATTTTTGAAGCACTTTCACTCTTGAAAAATTTAAAAAAAAGTTCTTAAGTTGAAAGAATTTTTTTTTAAGTTCAAGGAAGATTTGGTACATCCCACTTCTGATGTAAATGAGAAATGGGATCATTGTCCCCTGCTCTTTTGGATTTTTTTAAATGGGATGATTGTCCCCTGATTTTTGAATTAAAAAAAATGGAAAAATGTGAATGTGAATTTTTGTTCCTTACTCTTTTTTATTTTATTTTTGAAGCATTTTCACTCTTGAAAAATTAAAAAAAAGTGTTTTAAGTTGAAAGAATTTTTTTTTAAGTTCAAGGAAGATTTGGTACATCCCACTTCTAATGTAAATGAGAAATGGGATCATCGTCCCCTGGTCTTTTGGATTTTTTT
>NW_022170596.1:24792989-24793804 GCF_008802855.1 Photinus pyralis | reverse complement strand
TTTTGGTGTAGTCAATTTTTGGTAAAAAAGGAAGTTAATACACTGCCTTTTTTTGAGCCCCGAAGAAAAAATTGTCTCAGATCGACCCGGAAAAAAATTTCTTATAGAATGTGACCTGTAGAATCCATAATTTCAAACAGTTCCAAGATTGGGCTACTAGTTCAAAAGTTACAGCCCTTTGAATTTTCATTCGAAATTGGTTTCGTCTATAACTTTTGATTGAGAAGTCTTGATCGAAAAAGTACGAATTGTTTTGGATTCTACGCACCCAAATTAATAAGAAAAAGTGTTTTCCCGAGAAATTTTGGTGCAGTCGATTTTTGGTAAAAAAAGGAAGCACTGCCTTTTTTTTGAGGCCCGAAGAAAAAATTGTCTGAGATCGACCCGGGAAAAAATTTTCTATAGAATGGGCCTGTAGAATCCATAATTTCAAACAGTTCCAAGATTGGGCTACTAGTTCAAAAGTTACAGCCCTTTGAATTTTCTTTCGAAATGGGTTTCTAGTCTATAACTTTTGATTGAGAAGTCTGATCGAAAAAGTACGAATTGTTTTGGATTCTACGCACCAAAATTAATAAGAAAAAGTGTTTTCCCGAGAATTTTTGGTGCAGTCGATTTTTGGTAAAAAAGGAAGGTTATACACTGCCTTTTTTTGAGCCCCGAAAAAAAAATTGTCTCAGATCGATCCGGAAACAAAATTTTCTTATAGAATGTAGCCGGTAGAATCCATAATTTCAAACAGTTCCAAGATTGGGCTACTAGTTCAAAAGTTACAGCCCTTTGAATTTTTTTTCGAAATTGGTTCTAGTCTGTAA